>NW_028277098.1:73776875-74077500 GCF_059951505.1 Python bivittatus | reverse complement strand
TTGCATTTGTAATCCAGTGCATAATTTTTTGGGTGTTAGTTAGCAATATTTAAAGTGCTGGAAATAAATATCTGTTTTCTCTTGTTTCTTCCCACAAAGTTCCATTATTGTCTGTCTTATGAGATGAAGGCAAAATATTTCCATCTTCCAACCTTATTATTATCCTACAGTGACATGATGACTCCACCATGGGTATACTAAATTCCTTTCCTTCTATCAGAATGCTTATTACCAGCCTAGCCTGCTTCTCCGTGTAAGAGCTATTGCCATGGAAACCATCAGAGGCTCTGGGCTGACTGATTCAGGCAATACATGGTTTAGGTATGACACTGTATGATGCTGGGACAATAGCAAGGAATGTCTCATTCTATGTAGGAGAATTATTGAAAAGACTTGCATCATGCAGTCTTCCCTAACAGTCAATTTCTTAATAAGTGTTTGATATGACTTAATGATGATATGCAATACCTACATGTGAGATTTGCTGCCATTTTGAGTTAACATTTCGATCCCATCTCAGATACACAGATTAGCCATATCAGCAGGCCTGGCCATCATTAAGAACAATCTAGCAGCCTGCGTGGAGACAACATGCAGTGAGACTATGATACACATGCTTAAGGACATTGTGCATCATAGCTGTCACTACAGAGATTAGTCACCATACAGCCCCTTTCCAAGCTGTCTCAATATGATGATCCTGATGTGGGTAGGCCATGCCTCACTGCAACTTGAATGCACATGCATCAGTACATAAAGTCTTGAATAATGCAGCTTTCATGTAGAGCAGAATCCTTCCTCAGGTCCTGTCAACTGTGTCTTTCAGACAGTTGATAAATAAACCAGGGCTAACCCAAGATATGGACTGGCAGCTGAGTCTTACTTCACTACTAGCGATAAGGTAACATCCTCAACTTTATTTGAAAGCATCAGGCTCTTTTACAGGATGCAGACAGGGCACATGACAGATACAATTCTCTTCTCCAGCACCTAGTCATCATCTCCCATCTCTAACTCCAACAAGTATCTGAAGAAGCTCTCACTTTACCTAGCAGACTTAATTAATTCTTCATTAGGATTATGCATGCTGAGCACATATTCTTCTTTCCCAAATGTAGAACTTGGAATGCAATGTAGCAGAACGATAATGTTCAACTTCTTCAGACCAGGATTCTACTTTATTTCTAACACAAAATAAACTCATCATTCTAACACTTCCACACTGCCACCATGTTCACTCCTTAAACCATCAGAACAGGGGTGTTTGTGTGGGGTGTGTGTATGTCAAAAAAGGCAAGATGATGGTTTTGGTTGTGCAATCACAACCACCATCTTGACTTTTTGGATCCCTCCTCATCCGATAGATACTCCTGCATCAAAAGCAGTTTGCAGATATTCCATGATTATCTTCACTTTTCCAACTTGAAATGGCTGAGAAGGAGCTAAAATCACTGCCCTAGCTTGAACAGCTAGAGCCCTTGCAGCAACATAAACCTCCTTATCTTTGCTTCACATAAAAGTGAATGAAAAAGAAGAAGTTTTCAAAAATAGCAGCCTGGTGGCTTGGTTGCTGGCTCCCCCATGTCCAAGAGAAGGGGGAACCAGACAAAGCATTATCAATTTCATCCCTGACTAAGTTGCAAAGACATCATCTAAGAAAGGATAAGGCAAGAGTTCCCTCCAATGCATAAGTGAAGCCACAGTTGCTCAAGATAAGGCAAAACAATAAACCCAACAAAAAAAACTTTCCCTGCCCCCCAAACCCAGCTTCCCAGTGGTTTCAGCTACACTGCAGTTGAAACAGAAATATGTTGGCTGGATTCCACTGCTGTCATCATGAAAATGCAGAAGTCCAAAGTCATTTTCAAACTAGCGCAGAATCCTCATGTGGAACTGCCCATATCTGCATATAGTGATAGTACAGTGACAGCTACCCATTTGAAATCAGACTGAGGCTTACTGATGAATTATTTTTAGTTGGATTCATATCATACCTCTTTTTCAGAAGTTTTCTCCTGAAATCCTCTGCAGGAGGTTTGGCCGAAAATCACCTAATGAGCTTCCATGGCTAAGGTGAAGGAAGACTTGAAGCTAGATCACCTGGGTTATAGAGTAGTATAGCATATAATTGGTCATTTGGGGGTGGGGGTCATGGTAGGGGCAGGTGCTGGAATTTTGCAAGCACAATACAAGCACTATTACAAAATGCCTGCCATGGGGGAATATGACCTATCACATATCATTTACAAAAAACCAAACTGCTGAAATTCCTATCTGCCACTCTACATATTCCCATAGAATGCCTGTTACCATTCCACTTTATTTTCACCTTTTTCATTTTTTCTGGGAAGGTTGGCATACTCCCAAACAAAGCATCAATTGTAATTATCCACCATTTTTATTTTCTGATACCCAAGGGTGTATTTGGAGTGTATCATCATGGTGTATTATCAGGAATAGAAATGAAACTAGAGTCTGACAATTTACATGGCAGCCTGCTTATTTTTTAAATCTAAAAACTATTGATTTTTAAACATTCAGAATGGGCAGAGAACCTGGTGGAGATCCACAGTCAGTTCCCATATTGCATAGCCCATATAAATCTAATATAATCTAGGCGTCTATCTTTGGTGGATATGGAGCCATGACTTTAAACAATGAAGAGTTAAAATAGGGCAGCTTGTGTATTAAATCTAGAAGCAGCGTGAAAGCTCCTACTTGGTACAGGATTATTCAGTGTTTACTAGTGCTTTTCCACTTGCCTAACAAATAAGCTACACAATAGATGTGCTCAGAAACATGTAGTTAATATATTCTGCAGTGAAAAGTAGCCTTTTATTCATCAGAAGCTTTTGTTCTGCCTGTCCTTTCTGAGCAAATGTACTGTATATGTTATTAACAGCCATCAAAAGAGTCTCCTTGGATTCACGTTGTCCAAATGGGAATTATCAGAGTTTATGTATTTCTTCCTGGAGCTAGAAACAAGCATTTTGCTTAACAATCAATTTGTACCTCTTTAATAGGAAGGGGTATCACTTGGGAGTCATTCACTGTGTGACAATTATAAACCTGTAAAACTTTTGCTGTATGAAGCTCCAGTGAGGAGGGAAACAAGATCTGCAATTGGAGGATTTAGAACACCTGCTAGAAAACAGTCATATCAAAAGCTTTTATTACTACTACGGAATGAAGAAAACTGATCGTTGTAAGCTGTGGACACAATCTGTTCACCTGTACAACAAAGCTGATTTATTGAAAAAGTTTACAATGATATAAGCAATCATAAACTGCTAAATAAACAAATAACCAATGTAATTCAAATTGGACTGAACGCATCTCAGACATCCCAGAAGTCTTGCTCAATAGCCCAGAGGCATTAAAGAACTTTTGGAAGTGCTATTTTCTCTAGTAGAATCATTGAATGCAGTAACTCATATTTGTTTCTTTCACCAGTCTTTGATCCCTTCCTCTTTCTTGACAACAGTAATTAATTATCCTGGTTCAAGAAAGGCCTCATGTATTGAGTTTGGACAGAGAAACCATAAATACGTTGGGACAATATGCCATATATTCCACTTCCTTATCTTTCTGTTCACAGACAGCTAATCTCAGCACTTTATCCTCTATTCACCCTCCATCTGTGGCCCCCTCACTAAAGAAATAGAATATTTCCATAAAATGTCTAAAGTTTTAGTTTAGATCCTGACAAAGCAGACTAACACATTTTTTATTTATACTGTGTTTGTTTCATTCATTGACCAATACAGTAACAGATTAACATAATGAACAATGACCGTGATGCTTCTGTGTTTATTCCTAGTTTTTACATATTGTTTGTTCAATGATTTTTTTAAATCCCACATTTATTATTTTATAAATAACTCAAGGTGGTGAACAAACCTAATATTCCTTCCTCCTCCTATTTTCCCCACAACAACAACCCTTTGAGGTGAGTTGGGCTGAGAAAGAGTAACTGGCCGAAAGTCACCCAGCCAGCCTTCATGCCTAAGGTAGGACTAGAACTCAAAATAAGTTTAGAACAATGGGAACTGTATGCTGCTCAAGGTTAGTTTCAGGTGGACCAACTGATATGCCTTGTAAAATAAACAAACAGTCAATAGACTCTAGAATTCAGAGCCATGAACCTTTTCTATTTATTTGTTTCCATGATTCAGCAAGGCAGTGAACAGTAACATCAAAAAGAAAATATGGAAAAAAGCTAGCAACAAATAACCAGCCCAAACAATTATAACCTTGAAATCAATCCAATGAAGGCAATAACAATCTCAAAAGGGAAATAGAGACAAGTTTAGACACTAGGAAGACATGCTATTTAGTCACACAAAAGGAGAATCAGAGCCAATATTATAATTACTCAAATGAACTATCCACAGTATATTTCTCATAGTTTAAAGGTCCATGTTGACTCTGAAAGTTTTTGGCTCAAGAATTGGCCCGCTCTTACTGAGCCAGCTAAGTCACAGGAATCCCTCTTCAGATACAGTTTCAAAGGAAGGTGAAGACGTGCAAACCTTTGCTCAGCTTCTTAATCTTGAATCTTTAGATTTGGCAGATATATATTTGGAACAATTCCTTGGATAAGAGCATAAGCAACTTATCATGATAACCACAGCAAATGTTATAACCCAGGGTTGTCTAACATCCATCAACTTTGTACAGCATATCAAGGCTATTCTCCAAAAGTGGGCAGAGTCAGGATCTTAACACAGGCCTGATTTTAAGGGAGGGAGGCAAGGTGAGAGTTGTAAGGATGAGATATGTACCTTAAGTACTATATTGGACAACATTTAAAGCACTGTTGTTCCCTTTAAATCCATCCTGCCCCCTTCCAAATGAGAAAAACTGAACTGATGGTTTTGTCATGGCCATAACAGTCCTGCCCACTTGGATAGCTTTAAGGGCTGTAAAAATGGTGCTGATGGCTGTTGTGGCCCACAGGATTCACTCTTTTTTTATCTCTGTTATCACAACTAAAATGATGGACCAAAACAACCTTCAACCCTCCAGATGTGCTAAACTACTAGTCCTTGAATTCCTCACAGCATGACCAAGGCAGCTCCTACTCATCCCTTCTCCCAGCCCATTCTAAATATCCATTCTCTTGAGGATGGGCTTCATTTTTTATGGAATACTGCTTCATCACCCAGTTTGGTATTATAGATTACCATAGTCTTCAATAATCTTCCTTAACTTGGCAACCTCAGATTTCTCCCTGCCTAACATGGCTTATGGCTTTTTGGCTGTGCTAGTTGAAGTCATGGAAATTGGAGTCCCAACACAACAGCAGGGCCTAAGGCTAGGAAGATTGTTCCTCATACTGTGATTCCATGGCTATGTGTTGCTGCTTAGGAGTCCCTGGAGAAACAGCTGTTCATGGAAAGAGAGACAAATTTTTCCCTGGACTTTCTTGGAGAAGGAAAGGGAAGCACACTCTATATTCCTCACTTGGAGCCCCAGCAATAGCAAGGGATTGGTTCCATCAGGGAATCCACCACAACTTTGGGGAGGCACAAGGATGTCCCCAAGGAATGCCTTGGCTGGGGAGCATGGTTGCCCTTTGTACCAAATTACTCCCACCTAGCCAGGCTCTTCCATAAATCAGAGACCACAAATGAAGAGGCACTTGTGGTTTCAGCTGTTGCAGCATCTGTTTCAGCCATGCACTCTGGGGGATTGGGCTCTTCCACCCCTGAGAATGTGCAAACCTCTTCTACTCCAGAAAGTCAGGAAGTATTGGAGGTGGGGCAAGGTTGTATTTCTCATGACAACAAGGGCATGAGCCACTAATTTTAGAGCTCAGTCTTTCTGGTATGTATGTATGTGTGTGTGTGTGTGTGTGTGTGTGTATATATATATATATATATATATACACACACACACACATATATACACACACACACGCATGCATGCATGTTTAAACACACACATTTGTACAGTTTGCATTAGCTGTGTGAAATAGAAGTTTCCCTTTCATCTCCTTTTGTGCAGCTTTGTCTTCTATTTGGGGTTAGGGCTGGAAAACAATAACGGCCACATGTAACCAACATATTGTGCATCTGGCAGCAGAACACATTATTTCTTTCTCCGGGCTTATAGAAGAAGGTTGCCACACTTCCAAATACCACTTCAGTCCCAGTTAGCTCTCATTCATTATTCAGATTTTTTTTCAATTTGGGTTTAAGAGAAAACTGTTCCCACCATCAGGGTCTGCAGGGGAGGCAAGGGGGAGCAAATGATGACATATTTACTATGAAATCATCATGCAAATGATGTAGTTTGCAATCTTGTATTAGACATCATTATATCATTACATAATCAGCCAGGTCAAAAAACAGACACCCAAAGGATCGCCAGAACTCTACTTTATTGTCTTAGGACAGTGGTTCTCAACCTTAGCAACTTTAAGTTATATGTACTTCAGCTCCCAGGTGTTTTGTGTTGGCAAAGGGAGGGAAAGAAAAGTTAACATAATTCTGCTTTGGAGATTTCTACTCAGGCCTGTAAAAGTTCCCAATCCTTTAAAAAGGCCCAGCCATGGCTCAAAGAAATGTCAGCTGAAAAGTTATAAAAAACAACAACAACTATCTACAGGAAAGTAAAAGGACTGCTGAACTTCCTCAGCTGACATTCAAGACTTGCCTCTTTGAGAGGGGAAGACCAAAAGGACTTTGGACTCCACAGCTGGCTTATCTTTTCACTTGATGTTATAGTTTGATTTATAGTTTGACAGACCGAAGCTTCAAAGGGAGGCCAAATTTGTTTAAAAGCTGTAGTTCTGAGAGTTAGAGGGAACGTGTGTTCCTCACTGCTCCGCTGGTGTCTCTTCCATCTGCCTTCCTACTCTTGTATCTGCTTGACTGCTCCCTGCCTCTCCACTAAGGAGGTGTCTGTGCCACATGGCTTGTGACTCTGAGTGTTGTGTGAACCTACCCATTTGTGGTTTAGTCAGTAAGCCATGATGAATCAAACTTGCTTAGCATGATATGTGAAGCTGGGTAAGGTTCTTAAATATCTACCAGTCAGCATCCATCACTCCATCCATCTATCCATCCCTACTGGTGCTATGGTACCTTGCAGAATCTACCCAGCAACTTCACAACCAAGACTGGTATCTATTTAGGTAAATATATATATTTTTATTATTATATGTTAGCTTTAATGTAATCTTCAGAACTTGGCATCTTCTATTACCAACTGTTTCTACAGTATGTCAGAGCAAAAATAAATGTACCAAGTGTGGATAATTTCCAAGATGGATGCATCTTGTGACTGGAACAATGATAATACCGTATAAACGTATGTTCCATGTCTTGCTTGCTACCTACATCAGTTGTGTGAAACTGTTGAGTTGCTTATATACCATTTTTATGTCCATGTAGCAACTTTTGGACAAACCAGTGAACTACTGTTTTTATTTGTTGTTATTGTTTCACAGAAGATTTGCTGGCAACTTTACAGCAGTTATGCCACAATACTTACAAACTTCGCCAAACAAAACTGATTATGTCTGAATGATGATTTGAATGATCTGCCATTGTTAAAATAAATTGTTAACAGGACTTAAGAGCTTAATCAAAAGCAGTCCTTGAGGTTCTTCAGTATGTAGCATTGAAAACCACCAAAAAAAAAAAAAATGAAAAGAATAAAACTGTTATCAGAATTACAAATAAGAAAGTTATGTAATTACTTGTTATTTTTATAGTTGGGTTTTTTTTTTTTTCACTAGGATCTCTCCAAACTGCTTCCCAAGAAGAATTATGTCAGGAATTGATTATTTTAAGAGTGCTCAATTGATATGTCCAGAATCCTGGATCTCTACTATCTCAATCTATCCCAGGATTGCACAAATCAGTTATTATAGTTCAGGTCTAATACCAGTTTCAATCTAGTAAAAGAAACTAACTATACTCCTGGACCATCCTTCCCTCCCTCTGATCCTTTTTTAGATGTGATGAGCTTTACTTGTGTTTACTTTAAAATGTGGTAAATCAATCCTTTTCATTCAGCTGAATGGGCACAGGACTTTGCTGCAAATGTCTGCCATGATGGTACCATTGGTCCAGCTCACCATTTACTAAAGCCCATTAAACAGCCCAAGTTCATTAAATGGCTGGAGGCGAATTATATTTCCCCTATATTTTCTTCAAGATTCCTGTCACAAAACTCTGAATGTAAGCATATTCTGTGATTGATACATATCATGTGGCTACTCTGAAGAAATGCTGCAATAGGACTGGGTACTATTTAATTTTCAACTGCAGTAGTGGCAACTGTATTTCTAAAGCTTGAAATGTTATTTAAAAGCTGTCAAATACGTTGTGATCTACTTAGTATGCATCTTTTTTTTAGTCAGTAAGGTCTGAATTTCTGAAAGAGAAACCTCTGTCTAGAAAAAAATAGTTTTCCAGTGCTGACAACAGCAGCATGCACAACAAGATCTTGATACACATTAAGATATATATTCAACATGCATTATCAGGCAGCTGTAACCCCCTTTAAAAAAATGTTTCAGAACATTTAAGTCACTCAGCAAATGGGCATGAATTTTAGGTTATTCCAGTTACAATGCATTTCTCATTTGTCTTACCCTAGTAACATTTATGCCTAGCAACAAGACCGGATGCATTACTACCACAGATTCTGCACACTTCATTCTTATCATGGCAACATCTGTGCCTAGCAACAAGGCTCCCCATTCTTCAAGTGTCTCTTGAAAGATGTGCTGTTTTTCAGCCAATCTAATGTTTTAGAATATCAAGCTTTAGAGGTGAAGTTAGTCTATCACATTCTGTAGTTTACCCTGTGACCCTCCCTCCTGCGTAGTTTCTTTATTTACATCAGTTGATGACATTTTCTTCTCAAAACATTCCAAGGAAAAGGAATAAGCTCTTCTTTAATAAGCATCTGTGGTGGGGTTCAAGCTAAGACTGGATTTTTAAACCATGGTTTCTTGAACAAACCAGGATCACTAGTTTTATACATAATGCTAAGGTACAAAACAATAGGTTCACACATCAAGTTAAAATCAAGCAAACCACATAATGTCTTTGTATTACATATGAAATAATTTGTAGATTCACAATAGGCCTGTTTAACTGAGTCAGGGGTAGACAACATATAGTATAAACAGGAAAAATGAGACGGTTGATTAATTATCCATGAGGGAATTAAGTTTAACTAGTTTTTTTTTCATGTAATCTCAATGATTGATTATGGGAGTTAACTCCTCCATGGCAGATATATCCTGTGCACTCTGTTTCTATTACTCTTCTAGTTTTTACCCCATGTTGTGTTGCTTGTGTGAAAAGACAGCAGAAATTGATGGGGAATTTGCAAGCCCCCACAACCTTGCCTATGTGATGCCAATCCCAATTCTGCCACTATGGATTTTCCCACCACTATCTCATGGGGTTGGGGACTCTTGGCATACTTTCTCTACTCTCTTGCCTTAACAAGGAGATTCTACCTGGAGTGAGTTGTCCTGCTGATATCCAGGCGTCAAGCTATGAGGACCATAAGTTATTACAAAGCATCTTGAATTGCACCCAGAAACAGACTGGTAGACAATGCAGCTCCCAGAGTACTGGTGGAGAAGTAAATGTGCTTCACCATCATGACTATCACAATGTAGCCTGAATTTGGGTGCACACTCATGTCCAGTCAGATTCATTCCTCGTCTTCTGCTAGCACTGTTGGCACTTTATCTCATGGAGTACCTTAACAAACCAAGGTGCTCCCTTTGATTGGTGCACAGGGAGAAGCCACTTGGAAGCAATCCTGATAAGAGCCTCCATCCGTTCCTAGTTCTGGAGGTTGACTAAGCTCTCAACAGAATTGCCCTCTAGGTTACTTGGAAATTTCTCAAGGATCCCCTGAAACTTATTTGGGCCCATCAGATTCCTGGAGCAGAATGTTTGTATGAGTCCAATCTTCCTTTGGGGAGCTGTGGCACTGGTCAACCATAGTCATCAGAAAGTGATCAGTTCACCACTGATCATGTCTCACCTGCTCCACGGTATAGAACAGATATAATGTGTGTTATCAATTGTGCACTATAGCTGTGATGACCTGAGATGAGCCTTTGCTTGTCATGGTAGCTATGAAATCCCAAGCCATTCCCAATACAGTGTCAGCAGATTGAAATCACCAGCACTAGTATTCTGAGTACATTGATCACCAGTCCATTAAAAACTACACTCAAGATACCACAATACCTCTCATTATAGTTGCAGCCATGCTGCCACACAGGTATAATCACCTGTATTCAGTCATATCACACCATTGCTAGTGAAATAATAATTTAGAGCAGACTTCCCCAACTCATATCCTCAAAATGTGGAATCATAATTTCACTAATTCCTGAATCAACATGTTCATTAGTGATAAAGGCTAGGGGTTTATGGGAATTGAATTCTAATATCCTTTAAATTGCTTTTGTCATGAATCCAGTAAATGAGCAAACTGACCTGAATTGTTACACAAATAACAAACAGCTGACCAGATCTGATCACCTTACCATATGTTTTACTTTTTTGGGGGGGGTCTTATTTATTTAAACTGGTCATACCTTGCCTTTCTTTAATAAAAGTTCAAGATAGCATGGAATAGTTGAGCTGGCATAAAGTCTACACTAAGCCTTCCCCACTTAAAAGCCTTTGGGATGTATTGGGGTTATTCTATAATTTCCAAACAGCATGCTTGATGGTTATGGTGGGAGGGGAATTATGGGAGTTTAAGTCAATCACATGTAGAAAGCCCAGATCCTGAAAGTTGCTATATCTGTTCTGTCTACTAAGTTTCAAACCTCAGTTATGTAGTTTTGGCCTCCATGAATCCTCCCATGACCCTCTTGTGTTACTAAGAGCAATCCCCAAAGTGGTAAGGTTTGTTTTTCAGTGGTTAGGAGTGAATAAGTATTTGGATGCTTAAAAAAGGTCCCATTTTCAATAGGCTGGAAGGGAGCTTTTATGCCTTCAGCAAACAATGGGAAAAAAAGAATATGAGCATGTAATTAGAGATGTCATCATGCCTATTCAGTAGAAAAGGCAATCAAGATACTAATGCATAATCAACTGAAACACAGTCATGTATTCTATAATTTGATTTAAATTATTTTTGTCATGGAACCTGTTAGTGTTCTAGTTAGTAATGATGCTATTCACACACAAACCATACACAAACAGGAGTCAACTGGGTAGTTACTACCACATTACTACATGCTTCTCTCCAGGTACTTTAATTAAAATATATAGTTTTTCTTTATAAAAGTTCAAACCAGAGAAGCATTGAACAAAAAACAAGTTTGAATTAGCCATCTTCAACCTAGCACCTTCCAGATTTTGTGGGATTACAGCTCGCTGAATTTCTAGCCAGCATGGCACAACACATATGGAAGGGCACCATGCTGGATAAGACTGGCCTAAGTAGCCATTTAAGGCTATGCACTCTCCAGAATTCTGCAATAACTGAGGGCAACAGTGATAATTATACAAAAGGGGAAAGTATAAGACTGCAAAACAATAAGCTAAGTTACCTTACGTGCAAATATGCAGCCATATTCCAGGTATGTTAATTGGAAAAAGATCCTGTTCAGTTTAGAGGTGCGGCTTCCAAGAAAACCTGCGTAGGCTTACAGTTGAATTGCTTGGAAAATGCAATGTGAGAGCAAGATAGTCCAATTACTAGAAGATATGAATCTATAATGAACTAAGTTTGTGATATGTCTTGGGAAATAAAAAGATTGCTTGAAATATGGAAGTCTGGGATAAAAGGTGATATGCCCCTGGTGGAAGAGATGAAGCATACATGGGACAATTCAGTAGAAGAGGTAGTGTTAGGAAGGTGGTCAGCTTGCGAGTTAAAAGAAGAGGGATATTAATGGAAAAGATAAGATAGGGAGAATGGAGATGATTCATTTTTATCATATTCTCATTGTTCCTCATAAAAATAGTCTCCTGTTAATCCTACCTAATTGTCAGTGAATCTCACACTAAAAGTGTTTAAACATCTGACTTGGAATGCCGAAAATAATGTATTGTACCTGGACAGCAACACCTTAGAGAAGACTGATTTATCTAAAAGCTACTGCTATACCAACCATGAGTGCCTAAGGGAGGGGCCAGGTGGGGAATGATGAAATGTACCTTCAAATGTGCTGGATTTCAACTCCCAGAATCCCTAAGCAAGACCAAAAAAAGTAGAGGGCATCAAATTGGAGGTGGATGGCTGCCTTCACCAGTGCTGTTTGCAGAGTAAGGCTATTTTCTCACTTGCTGTTTACATCAGAACCAGAATGCCCTTGTAATTCCAGTGCTGCCTTTTATCCCATGGCATTTGTCCCTAGCCCAAGACTTAAACAATGTTATGCTGCTCCTCCTCCTTGTGGAAAAATAATTAGTCCTTTTCTGTCTTAGCCACACCACAGCCATGGTGTGAAAACTTTACTGTACTTCCCTTCCCCCTTTTCAGGGAGGTGACTCAATCAGCCTTGATAAGTCGATGGGAATTCCCAAGGAGGTATTTTTATTTTAAGAGGGGTGGAGGGTAATACATAGAATAGGGTACTCATCAGCCAATCATTTTCTTCATCATAGTGTTGCTCACACACCAGGGAGGATAATGCATATTGTTAGCCTGCTATCACAGCAAACAAAGTCAAGGTATCATATTATTAAAGATCACTAGTGAAAAAAGCCTCCAATAATGTGAGAAACTCATTTCTAAGCCAATGTTTGTCTGGCAAGAGAATATACACATGTCTTTTCTATGTGTTTTTATATTCTGCTATACCTGAATATTTCCAAGAAATAAGGATGCAATTCTCACTCCTCCAGTCATCTTCCTTCCTGGGTCTCTTTGACCAATTTTCATTGGTGTATTTCTCATGCAAGAAAGAGAGCCAATGAGCAATGGACTCGAAAAAAAGGAATAATGAAGGAACAAGCAATAGGAGCAGAGGTGGACACCCAGCAGGACTTACACAGGCAAAGAGGTATTTGTCAGCAAGGCAACCACTTCTGCTTAGTCATCTCTCAAAAGAGGCTGGTTTTACTGCTTAAATCATGACTTAAACTTGAGCCCACTCCCAGTATTGTTAGTTAAACCAGACATTTCCTTAGCTAGACTGGGTGTCCCATCAGAGTGCCCAATGAGAATTTAATGAGACTGCAGCCAGCCCTGCTGCAAGAGAAGTCCTGAATACCAAATTAACTATATTATTTTGTTCATGTTCCCTCTTTCCCAGACAGATTAGTTCAAGGGAAGTCCTGCCAGCTATACTTACAGTTTCCCATTGGATGAGACATCACTGGATAAGTATTTAGAGCATATTTGTTTTATTTGCAAATAAACAAAGCATATTGAAAGCAAATAGATACTTCAGTAGACAGCAGAGCCCCAAGACTAAGTTTCATTGCCCCTTCTAAGTTTTAGTTAACTTTATGTAGAATCTTGGATCTCAGTCTTTTATGGATTTCCCTCTATTTCTATGTCTCTTTCCTCAACCAACCTTCACATTTTCCTTCTCTATTGCTAAGCCTCCATTTCCTCTGATTTCCTCTTTTAGTTTCTCCTCTCCTCTCCTCTCCGATGAAGGACTGTCACAATCCCCATGCTTTCACCACAGAGATAAACAGATATCTCACTCAAGAGCTGAAAGATTCCCAAACTCTCAGGAAATATTCATCTTTAGCATGCCTTGATTAAATACAAGCAGATATTCTGGCCTATTATCCAGTCCTACCATTAAGCAGAAAGAGACAACAGCTTCAGTGGCAGCTGCTGAGGGGCAGCAGTGGCAAGTTCTCAATATTCTTCTAATCTTTCCCTCCCGTCTTCCCCTTCCCTGCCATACTACCATGTGCTTTTCATGGCTGTTGTTAAACTAGTCTGCCTCCTTAGGTGTGATGGAGGAGCCTACCCTACTTCTAGAATTTTCAGAAAGAAGATTCATTTGCCAGTCTGGTTGGCTTCTGTATGTAGAATTGCTCTATAGAGGGAAATACCTTGGGCTGATTTTACCCAGGAACTTATCTAATAAAAGAATCAGGGGCCAATAGTTATAATATTCTAGAGTATCCATGGGGAGGGAGAGGTAAAAAAAGCCAAGATCTCAATGACCATGTGATCAAAGCTTTGCCCTCTTTTTTTACACTGATCATGGGAAGGGCTTCAATCACACAGCAACAGCCTCATCTTCACCTTTTTTACCTCCCCTACCCCGCTGATGTCCCTGGGTATTTCTTGTATACATCTGCCTGTATTTGTTCTCCCTGAGTGAGGAGACAGACCCATTGCTAGAAAGCCAAACTTTCTTTCATATGAAAACCCTCCAAATCAAATGGGTGCTAGCCAAATAAGTGAATTTCAGACCCCCCCCAACTAAACCTGATATTTCTTTGCCCTGTTAGATTTTTGATAAATAAATAATTGGAGATTAGACAGGGACCATAGCATGGATAGAGGGAGTTCTCTCACTCTCATTCTCTTTGGCAAAGAATGTGGTTTATAAGAGTTTAAGTAAGAGATATGGCCCACCACCTTTCCTAGCAATATGGGTGCTCTTTTAATGTATTTTTGTACCGTTTGAAGGATGTCTTTATTTGTGGGGAGAAGGTCTAATTTAAGACTCCATGACAGAAAATGGACATGAACCCTGGCATAAAAATATTAAAACATTAATTCTTCCTACTGCCTGAATATAAGGCAACATGGCTGCTTCATTAGTTTAACAGGTACGCACAGATCTGAGCACTAGACAGCTGGAATTTAGAAACTAACGATAACGGGGCTCCTGGGATATTTCATACTCCCCATTTCCTTTCTGCACTTAATGAGTCAGCCTTTCAGAGCACAGTCCTTCCTATGCACTAAATGAAGCTCACTTCCAAGTATGTGTGCGTGCCATTGCAGTCTCAGGTTATATGCAATATAACACAAGATATTGGAATAATGGGGAATGTGGGCAGTGTTACAGACAGCCATTTAGTTTTTTGCATTAAATTCTAAGGTCCGAGTTTCATCACTGGAGGGTGAGTTAATATCCATACCAAGCAAGAGGGATTAAAGGTCTGTCCAAAATTCTCTTGAAGAGGTTGGTAGCTCTCATGTCCCAAGGGAATTGGAAGGCTGAAGCTTCCCAGTAAATTACACAGAGCAAGACATACATCCTTCCTCTGGCTTGGAATTTAGAGACTCGCTTAGTCAAGTCAGGGCAGAGATGCTAATCAGTATTTATTTTTTCTAGGAAACTTTCCACTTTCTTAAAAGTGCCTTTTAGTGGCTCATTTCAATACCAGCCCAGAAGGGCTGTGACATCCTGTTCCTACTTCCTTTTTATATCTGCTATGACTGCCTGCCCACATCCAAAATATAATTAAGAATCATGGGTATCTGTGCCAAGGCATCTTTCCCATAATACTTTACAAAAACCACAACTATTTCACAGCATATGACATTTCTGAATAACTCTGGGATACATAATGAAACAATGAGGCAAATCAGGAGGGCAAGATGCAGGAAGCAGGCTGAATCTACACTTTTGCCAGATGCCAGAGTGGTCCTGAGGGAGCCTCTTTGAAAGGTAAATCAAATTAGCTAGTTCGGCACTCTGCTGCCAGCAGTTGCAGGCCCAGTTCTACCATTTGGCAGGGTGAGATGGCTACCTTAGGCTTCCGATTTTAGGTGTGCTGAATGGCTAGTAATTTCTAGTACTATTGATTACTGGTGATTTCTGGGCACTTTCTGTCCCAGGTGCCTAAATACTTGGCCGGCCTTGAATATTATATAACTTGGGAAGGTGCTATCTAGGAAGGCCCCAATGCTGGCTTCAAATTCTGGGAGGCCTTCAGCATAATGCTCTCAATAAGCCCTCTTCCTCTTCCTCTTCCTCCTCACTGTGAGCACTGCTCAATTACTTGCCTTGCCCCTTGGCCTGAATCTACATGACTGCCAAGAGGTAGCATTTAAGCCAGTCTTCCCCAGTCTACTACCATCCAGGTAAAGTACGTTGGGATGATAGGCTTTTCCCCACTTGTACCTAACTACAGCACAAACATGCCCTGTCTTCATCTCATCCCCAGACCCTGAGTGACAGCTATTAAGTTGTCCCCAGCTGTACCAAGGGCAAACCAGTGCTTTCCCCCTGAAAATGTTGAAACTGTCAAAGGGGAGCCTCAGGGTGTATAAAATCTGTTAGACATTGTTATCCATTAACTTATAGAGAAATCAGATGACTGGCAGTGATTTGAAACAGACACAGCAAAGGCAGTCTAGGGACTGACAATAGGGATGGCAAATTTATACCAGAACAGCATTCTGCCAAGGATGGGTGTATAGCACTTCAATTCTCTTCAACTCTGCAATGGGAAAAGGTGCTACAACTCTCACAATTTCCAGCCATCATGGCCATTAGCCTCCACTTCTGAAGAGCTGTTTGGGTATGGTTTAAGGTATGCCACTGTTGATACTGCAGCCCTTTACAGCTTGCGTGTTCAGAAAAGTAAGGAACAAGTGGTGTCAGCAAGAAAAGTAACAAAGCTAAAATCTACAGGCTTGCTGTGACCCATTGTAAGTATGCAAATGCAAGATTAGCTCTCTATGCAAAAGGTCAATTTCACCAGGAACAAGAGCCTGGTTATTCCAGTTGTGTGTTTTAAATTACAATTATGTGTTCTCCATGGTTGTCTATTGAGTGTTTTCAACTGCTGTTTGTAAAGTTTGGGGATTACCTTCTGTGCCTTAATTTTGCCAACAAAGCTCCCTCTTCAACAGCAGCAGCATATTAGCTACACAAATCATCAGGAAGATCACCACAAAGATCACTCTTTTCTGCTGCTCCATTGCATGCTGCAGGAAGAACAGTGAACAGCAAACATATAGCAATCTTGCAATTAATCTTCATAGTAATCTGTCAACAAAAGGAGGGCACCTGAATATGGGGAGAGAGGGAGGACGTTTAGCTGACATTCTTGCTATGCTCCCTCCTGCTTCAACCTGTGCCCCTCTGCTGACCCACCAACCTATCAAACTGGTGGGGCTTTTTGGACACGTATCTAACACTATCTGGGAATAACAGTAGATACATGTTTAGAACTAGCCCAAGGGACAGTCCATTGTTGCAGAGTACTTCCATGCCTATTACTTGGGCAATTTGAAAGATGGCAAAGGATATTTATTTTGCTTTCAATAAGTTATTAAACTATCAATATAGTATAATAGCTTCTGGTAGAGGAATAGTGCCAAGTGTCTGATGCCCAGGTTCCTGTCACCCCACCATATGACAATATTAAGAAGAGTGACTGTTAGTTATCTTTCCCACCCACAAAGTAGAAGTGGGAACACTGGTGAGAAGCAGAAGTGCAGTAACCAATCACTGCCCTTAACTTGCCTTACATTAAAACTGAATGAACAGCACTGTTTGCTGGCTTTTTAACTGAAGTCTCCCATTTTATAAGGATTCCCCTCTTCCCTGGTTGCCATCCCAATTTAGCCTAAGCAGTCTAGACAGGGACCATTTAAGATGTCAAAACACAGATGTTTTGGTTTGCTTTCTGAGCCTTAGGGATCACTGTGGCCCTTTGTGCAGATGCCAAACTGTTTTTTGTTCTAACAAAGGGATAAAATCTCAAGAGATCATTGAGTCTCACAAGATTTTGGTTTTTTCATCTAGACTTTTGCAAAATATTAGGTGGTAACACTAAAATCTCAAAATATTTTAGACATTTTAGTTAGGTATTTAAATCAATTATTTTCATTTTCTGGGGGGATCATATGGGTTATATTGCCTGCAGGCATCATATTGTTCACCACCAGCACCCTGTTTATTCAGTGGGCCTCAAAATTAGTGGTTGAGATGTAGTGGTTCAGTTGTTGAGACAGTGGTGGGAAACTACATAGTGTCATAGAAGAAGCAGATTATCTAGACCATTTATAGATAGAGTTCAAATGTGGACAAGAATGAGAGACATCATTGGTATTCTAGTGGGTACCATTTTTGAGAACTAGGCAGGAAAGTGTTCCTTCCTGCTCATATTATACCTTTCAGTGGCCTTCAGTACCATTGACCATAGTGTCCTTTTGGACTCCCTGTGAAGGTTGGGCATTGGAGGCACTGTTCTGCTGTGGTTCTGCTTCTTTCTTAATGGGCAATTCCAGTCAGTGCTTTCAATGAAGGAAGGGTCAGACCAGTGGGTGTGCCTTTGTGGGATGCCCCAAGGTTCAATCTTGTCCTTATTACTTTTTAACATTTACATGAAACCACTGAGAAAGATAATCCATCAATATGCTGATGATACCCAGCTTTACATCGCCACCCCACACCAAGTTAGAGATATCATTGATGTCTTGTGTTGGAGTCTAGAGGCTATGAATCAAACAAAACAATCTAAAGATGAACCCTAGCAAGATTGAGTTACTTTTTGTGCATCATGGTTCTCTGTCGCCTCAGTGTTGTCTCCTGATGGGGAAGCACTATCCTTGAAGGAGCAGGCCTGCAACTTAGGGATCCTCCTGGATTCAAAGGTCCTGTTAGTCAGGGAGTCCTTTGCCCAACTCTGGCTGTGCGCCTTGACAGGAACAGGAAGACCTTACCTCATGCCATTCAGCTGGAGTATGGTAATGAGCTCTGTACAGTGCAGCCTTTGAGAACCTCCTGGAAGATGCCAGTGCACCCTATTTGCCAATTGGTAGGACCATAGTACAACTGTGCAGCAGGTGCTGCATTGGCTTTCAGTAGGAGTCTAGGTGAAATTTGGATTGCTGACTTAGATCCATAAAGCCATGTACTGTATGGCTTGGCACCAGATAATATTGGAATCTCATTCTTCAGCCAGAACCAATTAGTCCACCTCGCTTATCCTGGGAAAAGCTGATAATAATACCCCGCTGCTGTGAAACAAGAGGGCTGAAACTCACAGGCACGGATTCTTGGTAGCAGCACTTGCTGTTTGGAAAAGCCTCCCTGTTGAAATCAGACTTACCCCTTCTTTGACTTCTTCTCAAAAGATGTTAAAAACTGTGCTCTTTTGAGTTTTTAAAATGGCTATTAGTTGATTGTTATTTAAGCCCATTATTACTTTTTCTCAAGTTATTCTTACTGTGATGTTTTATCATTTGTTTACCATGAACTGTTTTTACTATGGTGGCAACCAGCAGGATTATTGTGTTATACAATTGGATTTAGTAACAATAATACATGAAAGATTGGGAACTGCTGCTCTAGAGGAACAGTGTTGGCCTGTTCAGAATGTATGTTCACTTAGCTTTAAAGAAACTCAATAAATTCAGTATTGCTTTATGCCTCATAGTTACTCATATCAGAACTGTACAACTGCCCTGGCTTGAGAATGCAATAGAAATATCTTATTGCCTTCACTGCCATCTAGTGAAAGTTTAAAAGATAGATCTACTCTGTTCATTCAGCTGAAGGATGCACTTACTGGTCTCAGGTGATAGGATTAAAGGTTCTTGGGATGGAAAGGAAGCATCACATTTGCAATGTTTTCTAAAAGGAAAGCGCCTTGAATCACCCCCAGAAGTCAACAGTCAATTAATGCAGCTCCCAAAGCATTTTGTACCAGCTGTAGCTTCCAAATGATCTACCAAGGCAGCCCCATGGAAGGAGTCTTATGGTAGTCCAGATGGGAGGTGACTAGAGCATTAGTGATTGTGGGCAGGGCTCACTGAATTCTCCAGATGTGGGCAAAGGAGATCAATATTTATGGCCCCATCTGGTAAGATTTTCTTTTCACTTGTCTTTAATTTGTTGTGCTCACTATTTTTGATTCTTTTCCAGTGCTTAGCATAAAATTACTTATGCAGTGGAACAATGGGTGTGTGCGTGTGTGTGTGAGACCAGAGTTTGTGAAATCCTTATTTAGCAGTCACTTGAAGGGCAACAAATTACCTACCCTTGAACTAGAAGAGATGAGGATTTTTAAAAGATGAAGCAGGTACCATCAGTTTTATGTATATATGCAAAGCTATTAAAGGACTACAGTCTGACTACACATCCTGACTGTTTATAGTTCTGTACATTCTAAATATTTACACTTGGCCCAAAGCAGAACAAATGATGCAACTAAAGCATACTTTCTATGTAGAGAGAAAAGTATTCTACTGCCTATTTGAAAACCAAGATGACTTTTAAAAAATCAATTACAAATCATAATTTTTTTAAATGGAGTTATCCCCTAAAAACAAGATTAAAACCTGTAATTAAAATATATATATATATATATATATATAAATGATTTCTTTAAAGAGCCTTTTGAAAAGCAGAAAGAGTAGGGACAATCTAGGAATGACAGAGGAGGGAGTTCTTGCTCATGTAACTGCTGAAACCAGGGGGATCCTCAACTTGGAGGTCTTAATAACCAGGCAGATAAGTAGCAGAATTGATGCTGCCGAAGCCATTTATTACTTAATTTTTCATAATTTACCAGTTGCATAAATTTAATTTTCTTGGCATATAATTTGGGCTAATTTGATGCAAGCTAGTCATATGGGGGCTAGCTGGTATGGCAATCAAGTGGATACATACGTGGCTCAAAAATAATATCTAAAGAATGCATATTAATGGTTCCTTATCAAACTGTAGTAAGGTATCGAGGGGTGCCTAGGCCCTGTAGTCTTTAACATTTTTATAATGTCTTAGATGGAGAGGGAACAGCTATCAAATTTTCAGGTAATGCAAAATTTGGTGGGATGCCTACTATTGTAAAATAGTCAAAAGTATTTTGAATAAACTAAAGAAAGAAATACAATTCAAAAGAAGCTTAAGACATGAGGCATAAGGGTTCAGAATAAAACCATAAAGTTATATACTTTAGAAACAAAAAAATGTGCAGGTATAGAACTGGTAGTGATAGATATGAAAACAATTTTGGAATATAAATTGATTGCAAACAGAATATGAGTTAGCAATGTGATGGGACTGCAAAAAAGACAAATGCAGTTTTAGGCTACATTATCAGAATTGTAATTTACGAATCATGAGAAACAATAGTTCTTCTTTATTCTGCTTTGGTAAGACTCCACCTTGAGTATTGTGTCCAGTTCTTGGCACCACACTTTAAGAAGGATTTAGACAAAATGGACCAATTTCAGAGGAGAGCAATGGAGATGATCAGAAAATCAGAAATAAAGCCCTTTGAAAAGATATTGAATGAGAAGAGGAAACGTAGAGGGAATGTAATAGCGCTCTTCAGTTATCTGAAAGGAAATCTTAATTTCTTTCTTAACAGTAAGAGCAGTTTGACAGTGGAACCAATGATTAAGAGAAGAGGAAGAGTCTCCTTCACTGAAGGTGTTCAAGCAGAGGCTTGGCAGCTATCTAGAGGGATGCTTTAATTTGGATTGTGGCACCGAGCAAGGAGTTGGTCTTGATAGTCTAAATGGCCCCTTCCAGCTCTGTGCTTCTATCTGTTTGGCCTTCATATATTTATAGCCCAGTCTGTACCCACGAGTGCAATTAAAGAGAATGCCTGCTTTGTTTTGAACATGTCCTTGAAGCGTTCCTCTGGAATGCAGTTTTGTTTTGCAGAGGCAAACGGTTACTGCGGTCCCTCTGGGTTCTTTCCCAACAGAGTTCTCTGCTCACCTGCAGCTCTAGCAGGAACAGTGGCTACAAGTGGATCAGAAATATTAGCAGTTCCTGAACCCTTAAGTAAAACCACCACCGGGGCTTTGCAGGTGATCCAAGCTGCGTGCTCTTTTTTCTGAAAATTAATCCATTCTTGCCATCTCCTCCCTCATATCATCTTAGATCTTTGTGCCTCCATTGACGTAATTTACTCATGTGTTCTGATGTCACAATGTATCTGCATTTTGTTTTTGTTGGAGTCAAAGGCTGCCTGCTTCTGTGCCAGCTTCCTCCAACTTGGAGCCTTCCAGATAAACTGCACTACAGTTCCATCAATATGTGCCCCACAGTCAGTGCTTCCACAATGCTTGTGGAAGATGCCAGGAAGGCTGCTCTATGCTTTCCAACCAAAGCGTGATTTCAGAAGATGTTAATGGAAAACTGAGATATTCCTGACCCGTTGGCTACTACTATGACAAGTATGAAGCTGCAGAAGGTAGTGATGGGGCAGATGATGAATTGTGGCCTTAAAGAATTCTGGGAACTGCAGTTCCACCACAACTGCAAAGCACCAGGATGAGGATGATTACTTTGCAGTTGAAATGTTGACCCCAGTGAGCACCAATTGGAAATTAAAACCTCTTGCCTAGAGCAATGAATAAGAAGCTGAGTCAGTGAAAACATTGGCTCATCTAGCAAAATTTCTTCAAGTTCTCTCTTTGAAAGAGAGACGTCTTTCAGCTCTGCTCCCATGAATTGCACCTTGCAGGGACATAGTAAACGAAAGATATGGGAGTCTTTTTAGATCAGTGTTGTCCAAACTTGGCCACTTTAAGATGAGTGGAGTTGAACTCCCAGAATTACCCAGCCAGCCAAGCTGGCTGGGGAATTCTGGGAGTTGAAGTCCACTCATCTTAAAGTGGCCAAATTTGGACAACACTGTTTTAGATGAAAGAGGCTGGCATATTTTGCAACTTTCTTATCTGAAATGAAATGGCAAATAACATGTTTCAGAGTTGTTAATTCCATAACCACAACAAGCCATATCAGTTATATTATGTTTATGTGTTCACTAATATTTTTATAAAGGTTCAAGGAGAGCTACAACATATTTAAAACTAAAACAGAATAATAAACTGTAAAAGCCCACAAGTACACACAAACACAAGAACAGCAAGGTAAAATCTCCATTATCTTTCATATCTGGTCAACCAAATATAGTGTAGAAAATCCTTTCCTACATATCATTCCTATGAGTGATAGCCCTGCCATGTGTTGTTCCTATGTCTAAAAATAGTTGCATATCTATGAATAAAATTACAACATTGTGAATCCAGGCTGTTACTTATGCTTTAATTATTTTGATTTCAAGAAGGACTTAAATTACTCATGACCAACTTTCCCACTGATTTCAATAGTTATAGCTCTGGTAAAATTACAGTGTAGGCCAAAATCTTTTCCCAAAAGCTCTTAACCTATGTTTTTTTAACATAACAATATATTTTTGCAAGAATAATTTTCTACATACAATCTCTGTGGTTTTGCGTATCAGCTGGGCATGTGTGTGCTAGATTTCCACCAATACCTGAGGATATATACCCAGAAAAGTAGAAACTGCTGTGCTTCCCACTTTCTATTTCCACCTGTCTTTTTTGTCTACTCACTTCATGTTTCTGCTGCAGAGACAAGAATAAAGGTTCCGACTAGAACAACAGACAGGGGTGGGTGGGAAGAAGATGGCCAGGAGAACAGGTGGAGGCACAAGGCAGAAGTCACATGTGCTACTGCCTTTCTTAGTGCCTCAAAGCCTCTAAGTGTATAGACAAAATTTTTGATTGAAAGTCTGGCACCTTTAACAATTAGAAGAAGTGGCTGTGTGGCTTTGACAGTTTGTTTCTTCTAAAGTTTGAATGCCCCTGATCTGTTACCAAACTGGTCAACAGGATTTCAACTGTATTAATCCCATTGAATCAACATGTTTTAATAACTTACTTCTAGACTTACTAAGTAAACATATAGGTTGTCATCTGGGGACAAGTGAATAACTGACTACAGCTCCAGGGGGATGGTGAGGAAGAGGAAAAAATTGTCAGTTTTCAGCCTTATCGTCACTGGAGGTTTACAGGCAATACGTGACTTGCAACATCATTGTTACAAATAGCAACACTTGCATCAACCTTACTATTGATCCCAAAATAATGGGATCAGACCAGAATGGCCAGGAGGCAAGCAGTCAGCCTGTTGACCCAGATGATGAATTGGACAGGATGGGTTGGACAGGACTAGATATAAATTCACAATCCACCTGAACTTTGCAAGATTCAGCAATAACCGCTCTCCAAAAAAAGATCCCACGGTTGGTAAAGTTAATACTTTCTTTGAGGATTCTTCAATGTAACTGCATCAAATAACCAAAGGAGACTGGCTTTTGAATGGGGTTTACAACACATGCTTACAAGACATCTCCCAAGGAAGCCTGTTTATCCTAATGTGAGTATCCTGCTAGTAAATAATTAAATGTATGGGCCTATAGTTTTAATAATCTTGTTACATTATGTAACTAGTTCCTTAAGGGGGATAGTAAAAGGTGAAGGTGGGAACAAGATCAGATCTTTTGAAATTAAGTGGGTATAGGAGGAAGATGTATTTAAGACACTGATTATCCTTTGTACAATTAGCCTGGGAGAAAAAAATATGCTGTTAATTTAGAATAAATTCCAATGCATACATTACCCATTACCTAGCAGGATACCTTTCTGCATATGTACACAGAAGTAAATACTACTGTGTTTAATGTGACTTATTTCCCAATTAATACTATAGGACTAAATTGTCATCTTAGAATCAACTGGACTTTCAATATTAGGAGTTTCATTACAAATAAGATGAAGGGAAGCCTCCTAAATTAAATAAAGCAGCACAAACAACTAGAGAACTGTTTATTGTGCTACCATTCTTCAGACTGTACAGAAAACATAGCTCTATAGTGGCTTCTTTATTGCATCAACCTGCTGTGCAAATGGAAACAGAATCACAGACATTACCAGTTTAAGGTGAAGATTTGCAAGCCAAGAGACTGATGGTAGGAACACTTTAACCAGGTAGTCCCCAGTTTAAGAATGAGTTCTGTTCCCAAGGTCTGTCCTTAAGTCAGATTTGTATGTAAGCTGGAACAGTATTATTGTATAATGCTCTGTAAGTAGTATTGTGTAATTAACTCAAGCCATTGTGTGTTTAACTCGAATCATTGTGTATTTAACTTGAATTTTGCTACAATATGCTCCATTCTTAACTATGTGTCCTTCTTAACCCAGGGACTACCTGTATTCCTAAAAGACTATGCACCTTGCATTTGACAATGTCAGAGATAATATATCAAGTTACTTAGAACAAAATGTTTAAAATCCTATTTAATTTTTTTTTTTAAATTAAAACCTCTTGAAACATCACTGAATTCAAGGCAAATTGTATTGGATTACAATGGATAAATACAAGTTTTCAGCCAATGAAGACACATACTCTCAAGTAAAAGAGCTGATAAGAGTTAGACTTAATCTACTTACTAAGAAGGTGTCACATGTCACATTGTTTCTTTAACCTGACATTCCTCTTCCATATCCTGGCTGGGAATTACCAGGAATTATTGGGAGTTATCATATGGAAGGCATTAGGCTGCAGAAGACTGTTTTACAGGATTAGTACTCCATATATGCCTTCAACATTCTGGGAAATGTTCCATTAAAAATGACGAGGTCTAGAATGAGAGAAAGCATGGCTTCATGGCTTGTTATAAGTTCTGTGCCAGTAAAGACTTTTGTTTCCAACTCTCCTTTGTTGTGCTGTCCAAAAACTATGGTAGAGATAAAGCCTGACCTCAGGGTTAAATTCCAAAGCTCCAGGGCCATGTCAAAGCATTTTGCTGGTAGGGCCCAAGAACCAACCACGTTGCCTGACACACACAGTCTTCTCCTTGCTACTACCTCTCAGTAACCGAGTGTGACTGCCACACTTTGCCTAGTGGTACAACTGGCCCTGCTCACAGCCCAAATGTCCCACCAGAGAGTGACAGGTGATGGGGGATAATAAGCTAGAGACTTATAAGAACTGCACTGCTCCTTTCAGAGAAAGTACAATTGTGCTTGAAGGCATTTTGGGATAGATTCATGGTTACCATAGAAGCTACAAAGTCCTACACTACTGTAAGAACAGTATAATACTGAACATTGTGTTCCCCTGACCTCAAAAGGCCATGTCTTGACTCCACAAGACAGTGATTCCCATGACTCATAAAGCATATTAATTTGCATGTTTCCATGGTATCCTTTGCAGGTCTCTTCTATAATAGCTGCTCATCTTTGAATTATTTAAGCTACATGCCCCCTGCTCTTAAGGGAGAAGACTACTCTGGAGTGCAGCCTACCAGATACTCCTGGGGTAAATACTAATATGAGATACAGCTTTCTTACCAGAAGATTTCTATCATAAGCAGAAAGGTTGAATCACTTAGAGAGCTCTCTTTTCATACCATTATTCCGAGTTATTCCCAAGCACCACCATCACTTCTCATACACAACTTTCTTGCAAGAAGTAATACAATGGCTGATGAGAAATGTTAATCCAAAAGGCTTGGAGGGCATGCTGAGACAATCACTGTGGAAGCTATGGTTCCTCTTGGGTTAGATTTCAGTAATCTTGTCCTTAAATTGTTCAGCATTTATGCCAATTCTGTAGCTGCCACGTATTCTAGAGTACTACAATGAAAAAGAGTATTTCAGATGTTATGTCTGAAGGACATAAATAAACAGCAATAAGATAGAGGTGGACCACACATGATAGCTTCCATCCATGTTCATCAGGAGTTCTGAAGGGCTTCTGCTTGCCAGCTGAGGTGCAGGCTGCCCCTACTCTCCTGGCCTTCCGAAACGATGTAAAACCATGGCTATGCCGGATGGCCTGGGGGCCTGATGGGGGCACACATTGCTGGAACTGGCTCATGGGATGATTGATACTGCTTCCCTCATCTTCTTGATTTGTATATTGCTTTTATAGATTTGTTATTTGTCTTTTAATTGGGGGGTATTTATATTTTTATTGTTTTTATTGTCGGTTTTTAATTGTAAGCTGACCAGAGTCACTCTCTGGGGGAGATGGGTGGCATATAAATTTAATAATAAATAAATAAAAATAAAAATGTTATTTGAAAAGAAATAGGAACTTCCATGCAACTGAAACATTTCCTGTCATTGCTCTTGTGATGGCTTTTCCACTGCATACTTTGTATATAAAGTGAACGTTTTCTCAAGAGCTAAATGGGCATGCTGCCTATGTTGTGGCAACTCATGTAGGACAAGGCCAGTGGGTCTGATTAGTGTTGGAACTGAGTGAAAGAAGCCAGGTGATTATAATCCATATTACTCTTGAGGCTATGTGCCACCGACCCCTCCTCCCCAGCTCAACCTATTTCCCTGGGTTGTTAGGATAGAAAATGCTAGTATTGGATGCCTGGACATCTGATGAGATATAAATGTGAGAAATTATTAGCCACCCAGAAGCCTGATTCAAAACATGCTTATTCCAAAAGATATATCCTACTAAATTCAGTAGGCTTAGAATGGCAGCACTTAGAATGCTAAATCATGGGGTAGTTTGGGGGCGCTCTCATTTGCTCTTTAAAGGATCCTGGCTTAACATTAATTGTAATGCAGACAATATTATGCCCCACTTCTAAAGTGTGAAGAAGCATATGTACACGCTAAGCATAAGACAGCAGTTCACGGCACGAATAGTTAGATTTCCTTCACCAGTCTGTTTTCCATGGAGAATGCTTTATGCCATAGGGTTTTCTACAGAATGTAAAGTCAGGTCTCTGCCTCTCTGCTGCTGCTCCAGCCTGAGTTCACACGGACTTCCTGCTAGGCATAGGGCTCACGAAAATGCTCGCTTCTGACAGATGGTAAGGGGAGGGTGAGAAATGGGTCTCTTTACGCATCATCAGTATGTTTGCTTGAGTCACTGAAGCTCAGTCATGATGATCGGCTGCCCATTGGACAGGACTTAAGAGGTATTGGATCAGAACATCCACACCATTAACTCAATTTTCAGTAATCTTAGATTCAAAAAGAACAGAATGGATGTAGGTTTCTGGGACCATCTTGACCAACATTCTAACAATGGATTTAAAAGATCTGCTGGCAGCAAGTTCTTGTGCCACATATATTACTGCCAGGAGCATTATGGCAGGAAGAACCCTAGCCTCAGCAAAACCCACAAGTGTTGATTGGTTTTGGAGGCTGGAAGAGGGTTAGGCAGGAACCCAGTGGGAAAGAATAAGGGTGGTTCTTACATTCTAGAAATTGTAAATTGGTCAAACTTTTTAGTGGGGTGGGGAGATAACAATTTTAATTTTTTCAAAAAGAAAAGAGTTCGAAGAGGCACTTTTGGTCAAGTTATCTGTTTTAGAAAAGTTTGATCAGATATATTTTTCTCCTGATTTTTAATATTCCTGATCCACTAATCCCTATTGAGTGTCTACATTTCCGAATATGTTTCTGCAAGATTCCCTGCTCTTTTCTCCTTTGAAAAATCAGTTTGGAAACAGTTTTGACCAGTAGAGCTTTTGTAGTTCCTCCCACCTATACTGGCAGTTCTGTCCAACTGTTCTTCTTCCACACTCTTGTAAAGCTGTAGATTGGAAATAAAAAACTGACAAGGTTCTGACGAGATTTGTTTTGTAGTACTATTTTAGGTGACAGCAGCTGCAAAGCAGTAAGATTAGCTCCTTGAGAAAAGGGATAAAGTACACAAGTGTTTACAGTGGAGTGTTCTCCACAGGTTACTGGCAGACACCTGCTCTCCACGCACGCCCTGCCTCCCTGCCTGGAAGAAGCACTCCAGTCCAGGGCCCTGGTTTGGACAATCACAGAAAGAATGAAAACTCCACGCTGCCGTTACATTCTTCTGGTATGTACTTTTGTGTGTGCTTTTAGGGTAGAAATGGAAAAGGGAAGAGCAGGGAGTGAAACTTCTACTCGGCCCAATGGCAGTAACTGCCCTCCCGTTATTTGCTTTTTTCCCACACCGGATATATTGTCACCCTGCATAAAGATGACTATGCCATATAATTCCTAATGGGAGAAAAGGGGGAAAGCCCAAGAGTCTTCTTCAAGGTCAAGCAGTTTTGTTTTGGGGTTTTTTGGCTGAAAAGCATTGCAGAATCAGCTAAGGCTAGGACTTAAGGCTTAGTAAACAGTAGCTGAATGTGAAGAATTACCTGTTGGACAAATGATTTCTGTGTTATGTATTCAGTTATGATTCTGGGCATAAGAAGCTGCTATATGTTAAATCAATAAGCTGTAATTAAGAGCTTTGCCTCCAGGTGTCTTGGATTTTGGCTTCAAAATACACCCCCAGCTACTATACTGTTTGGGGGATTATGGCAATTGAAATCTAACATACCTGTGCAGAATTTAGCACTGTGCATAAATTATGAAAATTTTTTAAAGTTATGGGCAATTCCTGATGAAATCACATTGTGTTGAGGCTAGAACTGGATGGAGACTTCTTCTTCCCCAAATTTGGGGGGTGGGGGGGGGAAGCAAAATAAACAGCACAAATATCAGCTTTTCTTTGTGCAGAGTTCAGCATTTTGATTCCCTCCGCTTCCCACTGTTTTAACTACAGAATATCAGTCCTCTACTGCTGATGTTCAGAATATGTCACTGATAGTAAAAAATGACATGAATAAGAGAGAAATAATAAGCAGCTGGGGGATGACTAAAACAGCTCAGTGAGGAATGAGCATGCTTGTTATCTACAGAAAGCTGATGGGTGTGTGGGGGGGTGGGGTGGGGTGGGGTGGAGTGGAGTGTTGTTAGAGAGACCCAGAAAATTGGAGGAAGTAGTATATGGGATCACATAACAGAGTTTATGCAAATTTCCTTTATGTATCATTATTTCCCATAGGATAAACTATATTTTATATCAAGTATTGATTCAGTCTTGCTATATCATAGAACGCTTAAATAATACATTCAGGAAGTAGTTGTTACTGTACTCATTAAACAAAGGAAAAGAGTAACTGGGATTTTTGTTCCACGTAGAAAGAACTGTGTCCAATGCCAATGCATGACTAACTATATGATGATACCTTTGACACATACAGTATAGAGACTAATTGGCCTGTGGAACATTTAGCAGGAAAATGAGATTAGAATTTCAGAAGGATTGCTAACAGAGTTAGATATTAACAGTCCATAGAAGGAGTGTTATGATTAATTGTCTTCCAATGTCAAGTACTAAAGTCCTAGCCTACCCTGCCAGTGGGGATTAACCACATGAGATGGGGAAAATAAATTAAATCTGGTGAGTAGGTCCAAGCTGCCTTCAGGCTGTGCAAAACCCCATACACATACTGGAGTGAGATCATGACATCTTTTGCTAGCGTGTGACTGGGTTCTGGCTTACAAAACAAAGGCTGGAGCCCAACAGCTTTGGGCCTAAGTGGTTGACCCAAGCTTTTCAGCCAAGGTACAGTTCTTGCACATACATCATTTACACACAAACCTTTATAACATTTGAAATGACTCTCAGATGAACTGCATGTTTCTAAGGTTAGGAAAAGGTCTTAGTCATCCTGTTCAGAAATCTTACTGCAATACTGAATAGATGGGGGGAAATGAATATTCAATAGCTATTACTGCAAATCCTTTCAATCCTCAAGAATTCACAATGCAATGCGAATTTTACGCTGGCTTTGAAAACATTCTGGCTACAGAAATAGATCCATATGAAAGATTTATTAATGTGATGTTACATGAATCATAATCAATCCCTCCTTCCCTCTTATGAGACTAATAAAGACTTAATGAAACAAAGGACAGCTCATTGAATTGAGGTTCCCAACACTTTTTGAAATTGCTTGTTCTGGACAAATTACTCATTTCAGTAACTTTATGTACATGTCATTGCCTTATTAAAATTGTTTTTGTACTGATAGGCTGGATTATCCTTAATGGGAGATATTCTATAGGCCAAATAGGAAAAGTGAATTCTCACCTTATTTAATGATGTGTATTTTTTGCTAGCCCGACCTGGGCGATGAAACCTTGTCTCTAGAGCCTGAACAGGAAGCTGATGGACTAGACTCAGTAAGGACAAATGCAGATGCTCCATCCCTAGTTGCGGAAGAATTGAATGAGCCTGTACTGAATGCTCAAAGCAGCATCTTGCACACAGAAGAAATCCAACAGGTGAGTACATTTTCTCTCTATACTTTGGGGTTTTACACTTTTTCATAGGAATAGCTGGATATTACAGCTTAGCTCTAATGACTCTTTGCCATTGTCCCTGGGAATCACATAGAAGAAAGCCCATTTCCTCCAGGAAATGCATTTAGCTGATGCAAGTGGTACTGACAGTTTAACTGGGTTCAAACATCATGCTAAGCTATAATGTAGCTTGTCTGCAGCCCATTGTATGACTCCAGCCATTGTAGTTTGTAAACCATTATTTATGACTTAGGGTATGGATGGCTTAGGGTGTACCCATTCAATTGGGATTTATTCAATAAACTTCTGTTAAAAAATGACTTACCATGATGTGCCAATCCAACCATTTTGTTCTCTAATAACTAGATAGGCAAGTTTCTGGCAGGACTGAAGTAGTTTTAGCCAAAGATTTAATAGTCACCTCTGCTTAGCGACCATCCAGAAGCTGGTTGAGGGAATGAACAGGGCTAATGACTGGGGGTATATACAGTATGGGACCGAAACATCTAGGCAGAATGTGATAGGCTTCTGTTAGAGGCTTCTAAGTCAGCTTTCCCCAACCTGGTACCCTCCACATGTTTTCAGTTATGTGTTCATAACTGGCATAGCCAAAGACGAACAAGCTGAGAAAGCTTAATCAAAGGAAAAGATAGCTTGTTACAGGGCAAGTCGAGAAAAATTGAACTTGTTTATATGGTCCCTCTTAGCTAACTCCACATCTCCCTCTGCGAGTGACTGGCTATCCCTGGAACCTCATCTACTGTACAGCAAGGGATGGATTTAGTCTGAAGACCATGTATAGAAGCATGAACAACTTGGCCTCTCCTGTGTTATTGGTTATCAGAGATACTGATGGGCAGGTAACCCCAGATAGGCCTATATCACAATGGTTACATATGTAAGAATAAAGATATGAGAAAGAAGAATGCTAATTAACTGGGTCTAACTCAGCTTTAAATAAATAGGCAATTATTCTTCTCCATTCACAGCATTAAGAAGCAGCCAACAATATTCAGTACATCCTCCTAATCCATTAGAAAGGCTTTGAAATAGGGAATGGGGGAGATGCAACAGAAAGGGGAAGATCCACTTTAATATTGGATATAATCAGCTCATTATGTGTGGGTTGAAAGTAATGTAGATCATCTTGATGGATAAAAATTTATAATAGGTACCTGGCTTCACCACCCAAGACATAATCTGCCCCCTGAGCTACTATTTTAACAGATTGATGGGAAGCTGGGTTCTAGTTTAAAAATATAAGAGTTCGCATGAAAATCTGTTCATATTTGTGCGAAACAAACTGTCCTTATCCTATTACTATGTAAGTCTCTGATTGAATTCCTAGGCCAGTTGGTAGCCAACAGTGTGTGCTATAGAATTTTAATAATAGAAAGGATACTGGATTTAAAATGGAAAGAAGACTTAGCAACAGAATTCAATAATTCATTGACTGAATTTATTTGGCTTTTAGCATGTTTAATAAATATAGTCAATTTTGGTTGAATTATTCAATAAATTAGGCTAAGCAGACCATGGCTTACCATGATGAGTAATGTGCAGAAAGATAGATATGGTTAACCTCCTGTAACTTGAAACATATTCTCCTCTGCCTCTTTTTCAGATATTTGGGGCTTTTTCTTCTACAGCTATTCATGTGAGCAGTTGTTTTTATGGCAATGGAGAAACATTTCTGTTCTCCTTCAGTCCACAACTCAAGGTGATTGAAACCCCATGTTAATCTCCATGTTGAGTGAGTTACTTTTGTATTTACAACTTCAGGAACTAATACATTTACTCAAATTTTGCCAGTCAATAAATTGCTATGGTTACAAAGGGCACCCTTTAAAAGATTCTGTGATATTGATGGTTTCCAAAAAGTAACTTGGCAAGGACTTTAATGCCAACACTGAAAATGTTTTTGATAGATTACAGAATGGGCTGGGGAAAAAAAGAATGAAATTTAACAGAAACATGTGAATTTCTTCACTGATAAAACAGAAAGCATATGGAAATGCATGGGAAGGAGTATACCTGTAACAGTAGTTGTGAAAGGATATTGGAAAAATAATTGGAATAATAGTGCAGACTAAATATGAGTCAGTAGCTTAATATAGTGGAAAAAAGACAAATGCAATTTTAGACTGCATCAATATAAGTATTATTTCCAAATCCCAGAAAGAATAATAGTTCCATTTTATTCTGTGTGGTTCAAGCCCTACCTTGGGTATTGTGTCTGTTTCTGGCACCACACCTTAAGAAGGAATCAGACGCACTGAAACAGATTTAGAGAAGAGCAACAAGGATGAGAAACTACCTCCTGTGACGAGAGACTGGAAGAAGTGGGAATATTTAGCCTTGGGAAAAGAATATTAAAGGAGGGTATAACAGCACTTCAACAACCTGAAAAGATGTCACCCAGAAGGTCAAGATGAATGGACAATGTGGAATAACAAAATTTAAGTTAGAGAAAAACAAATTTCAGTGAAATGTTAGAAAAAGTTCTCCAGTGGTAAAAGGAATTTGACAGAGGAACCATTTTCCCAAAGAGATGGTGGGTTCTTCCTCCTTGGATATCTCCAGATGAAAGCTAGACAGTCATCTGTTGGGAGGGTTTAATATGGAGTCATGCACTGAGCAGTGAATTGCACCAGGGACCCTAAATCAGTGTTTCCCAACCTCAGAAACTTTAAGGCGTGTAGACTTCAACTCTCAAAATTCCCCAGCCAGCATGTTACCTCTACCTCTATGTTGTTATCTCTTCAACCTCTAAATTTTATCCTTCTATGCATTGTCCACACCCATAGTCATGAACAAGAGGGTACTTGCTGAAAATACAATTAGATATGATCTATTAAATCACAATAAGAAAAGGTTCAAGCAATCACTGGAAACAATATGGCTGTTGTTGTTGTACAGGAAGCAACTTGTACAGTTTTATTCTCAAACTGCTTAATGTTATACTTTTGACTCCTTCTTTGTCAGGTATTTAAATGGACAGGCAAAAATACCTTCTTCATGAAAGGAGATGCAGACTCTTTAGCCATTGGTGGAGGCAGGTATGTAGCTTTGAAAGATGGCTGGGTCATAAGGAAATTAATTTGTCAGTACCGTATGCCTGCTGCAATCCTTGTGCAATCCTTGTGGAGAATTTCATTAGCTTTTCTGCATGGCTAAGGAAGATCATGAATTGGAAAAGTGTTTCCCCAGTGTTTTTCCTCACCAAATCTACCATTAGCAGCAACAGTGCATGTTCTTTTATCATATTTGTGATATTCATAGATCATAAATGACATTATTGTCATTGCTGCTGCTAGACAGGTAAGCTTCTTTAAAAACAAGAGTTGATCCAGAACAGTGAAATTGCCCTGAAAACATGGATCATGGCTATCTTTTTCTTACTTGATGTGAGTCATTACTACCACCCCCTCCTCCTTTATCCTATTACATCATGCCAAATATGTCATTCTGTCTCTTATTCCTCTCTTCGCACTCTTGTTTCAATGACATAATGCCAGCTATTGTATTTTCATGCATGTCATTTGATTGGACATTGAAATAACTGCCCAGCTGTGAATAATATTACTTGTCCAAGTTCCCTGCTAGGACATCTTCTCTTTCACACTGGTCCTTTTCAGTTATCATGCACTAGCAAGGGTTGGAAGAATGCCAAGAGATGCGGCTGAGAATATCTCCAAAGTGTCAAGGGTTCCCAGGAGTATGAAAGGATTCTGCATTTGATTTTCTTAAAAGTAGTATTAAAATGATAGGTATGTCACAATCTGGCAGAGGGAGATTTTGGAGTAGAAAGCAAAAGCTACTTAATACAGTCTCCACCACAAGGTAGCATCATCCAGCAGCCTGAGTTGGAGAACAAATGCACAACCTATACACTAAATTTCTCCTGTTAATCAAGCAAATGAGTCAATGTCACTATAACCTTGATTAGGTTTTATGCTATGGAAAAGTTATCCTATGTGCTATCTTTTGCCTTGTATGCAGTGGTAAATTTGGACTCTGGCTAGATGGAGACCTGAACCATGGAGGAAGTCACCCCTGTGAAACCTTCAATAATGAGGCATTATCACCAAAAGAGGAATTCCTCATCCAAGACTTGGAAGTTTGGACACTCTCTTAATTGGAATTCTGGGAGAAAAAAATCAGGTGTCTCTTCACACAAACTTTCCAAGCACCTGGGGAACAGGATTTGGCCAATAGTCCTACAGTAGTTTCTCAAATCCCTCTCATATGAGGATAAACCTGTTGCGGATTCCCTATGTCTCTATAGATCGGCAAGAAAGAAAGCAATGCTGAAGAATTTTCTCATATTTCTATCCCTCATTTAACAGCTTCTTCTCAAATTAGCTGCACCTAAAACTGGTTTATCCTTTGGATGTATCCAGGTCAGTGGTAGACATCTGCAGTGTAGACAGAAAATGATGCCTGGGTAGCAATCCTGTTAGGAATTGGTAAGCAATAAACATATTTGCCACCATTGCTTGCTAGGGAAGTAACATAAACAGATTTTTTGTTGTTTTGCTTTAGCAGATACCTGCTCATCTATGGGTCAAACTACTGTCAAAACAGAAGCAAACATATTGCTGTTAGGTTACACCTAAGACATTTTTACTTGCTTTTTAAATATCGAGTAAATAAGCAAGTAAATAAGGAGGAATTTCCTGACAGTGAAAATTATTAAGCAGTAGAACAAGCTGCCTCCTGAGGTCATGGGTGCTTCATCCCTGGAGGATTTCAAGCAAAGGTTGGACAGCCATTTGTCTGGGATGGTCCAGCAGGTTGGACTATAAGACCTCCAAGGTCCCTTCAAGCCCTAGGATTCTATACTTCTACTTTATGCTTTGAAATCTGAAACCTTTGGAAAGACTTCCAAAGGAATTTTTATGACTTAACCATGATACTTAGGAAAAGCTGAGTAGTTATATCACAACACATTTTCTATTGCTTTTTGCTTACATGCCTAAATAACTTCTAGAGACACATTTCTCTGAACATGTTAGACCTACACTCACTCCATACTTTAGACGACCTTCAACATCCTTTTTAATAAAGCGCGCGCGCACACACACACACACACCCCTTTTTTTACAATGGAACACTAGAGTCAGTTTTTCAGCAGTAAGTCACCTTTTGAGTTGAACTTAACTCTGGCAATGTAACATAGAGAGGCCCAATTCAGTTTTCATGGCTTTGTACCTATGGAAGTGCTTTACTGCTGGCTTCTCACAGGAAGCTATTGTTTTTTTTACATCTTTTACAAAAACACCAAGTTTTTTCTTCTTCTTGCCTGCAAAAGCAGCTTCCTAAACAATAGTTCTTCTTTAGTACAATCCAGTTGTTCACTCAGGCTTTACGTCAGACTTGCCTTCTCCTTTCTATTATGGAAAACTGCATTTTATTAGCACTGTATTTGCAATATTTTGTTTCCAGAAATCTGCCATATACTTTAATGTGCTCTGTAATGTACAGTAGTTTGAACAACTTTCAGCTGTTGCATTCCTGGCGTCATTTTATAAATATTTCAACACTCTATAGCATTTATAAAAGAAAAAAAGAAGTTGGCCAACGTGCCACCCCAGCATAAGCATACTGAAAGAGCCTTTTACAATAAATTAATTTTAAGAAAAAGGTTTTCAAGGCAGTCCACTGCTTTGCCATTGGATGAACTTCCTACCTTTTGTTTGTGAAACTCCTCTTTTGAACAGTGCTGTTATCTGCCCTGGTTGAGCCACTCTTTTAGAGTTGCAGTGGCCCGAAGGGGGAAAAAACAAAATTTCAGGAAACAATATTTGCTCCCAGTCCTTTCAGTATTTTTCAAAACATTAATTTCTATTCATTTTCCCAATTCAATTGTTACCAAATTATCTAGTGAAATTCATAAATAGTTGTTTTAAAGCAGATTAAATTGTGCAGTGTAGATGTGCTCCTGACTAATAACTGTCTCCTATTTCCTGATCTTCTAAATTGAACATTATCAAAAAGCTAGAAATATATTTAGCTTGATAGAAAATAATGTGAAATCTGGAATATGGAAAGGGCCCAGCATACAGCAGAGGCTCAGGTCATCCTAATGGCAAACCAAGTCAAGAACCGTCTTCTCAGACTAAAATTGAGTGAAATAGTTAGTACTCTGGTAGACGGAAACTAAATTCAGAATGTCATTGAGAGGTTCAAACGGGCTGAAAAATAAAAGGAAATCTAACAGACTCATGTGAATTTTGTCACTAAAAGGTAAAAACCAAATGCAGAGATAAAGGGCATATTTGGGTTAATGAAAAAAGTATCTCAGCAGTATGATGTGTCTGGAAGAAAGGAAAATTCATTTTTAGGCATATGATGTATATTCTCTAGCCTGCTGAGTCCATGGGGCTATCTGAACAAGCAAAGGAGGACATGGACAATTGGAAAGGAGGACAAATCGGGGTGAAAGGAGGACACACTGTTTAATATTTGTATTTACATTCATCGGAGAGGAAAGGATTACAAGTAAACAGGCACACAATGGGGAACATACATGGAGAGGAATGTGCTAGCGCCAGCTGTTTGACTAGAATGTTTGTGGCTGGGAGCTAGTTAGGAGGCTTTGTAACTGATAAAAGTCTTATCAATGTCAGTCAGCAGTGCAAGTGAGAGGGTACTAATCAACTAATTAAGGTCACAGAGCTGAGCTTGTCAACTTGCTGTTAGCACTTATTGGGGAAGTGCTGCACTTGTGGAGGAAGGCTGCTCAGTTAGATATGCAAAAAGGAGGACAAAATTTGATTTTAAGGATGGAGGACATGACAAAAAGGAGGACATATCCTCCTCCTTTTGCTGGCTGTTTGGTAACCCTGCCCATGTATAAAAGGGATGGAACTTGCAGGGTGATAGCTTTCTTTTGACAAAAGCAGCAAGATAATGCAGAATTATCATAAAAATTCACTAACCATTTTCCTCTGGAGAAAGGATAGCCTGATTTACAAATGGAAGCAATGCTTGAAAATTCCTTGCAAAAACCCTCAGGCTATCCTAACAGCAAAAACAGTTAAATGAACGAATAAAAGCAACACATCCACATGCTAAATCCACTTTGGGGGGAAATGATAATTTTTGCACATATTATATTCTAATTGCAAAGTTCTAGCTTTGCTTAAGCTTGAATATTTTTTATGAAAATTGAGGAAAGATTAGTTAAGTTCCAAACAGATTAAGGCATAAAGCAGCATGCTATTACTGAATGAAATGGCGACAGGTTCAAATTCAAATTGAAGCTGTAAAATATAAAGTTAGGTTGGACTGAGTATTTTGTTAGCAAAGTTCTACTCTCACTGTGACAATAGCGAGGACTTCCACCAGTTCCTTGCAACCCCCTTCAAATTAGTAGGGTGGAAGATAGTGCAGCAGCTGTAGAAGAAATGCATGAAAATCACCTTTGTTTTCTCCAGTGGGAATATGTATCTCTCTTCCATACCACAGGAACCCTTGGTTCATGGAAGGGCAAATCTGTATCCAATACAGAATATTTTTTAATTAAAAATATAGAATTCTTCTGAAGCTTAGTCAGGTTCTCTGAATGGGCCTAAAATAAAAATTATACTTCAGAATTAAATATTAGTTCTTGCAATTAACAGAAACATTTTATAATGTTAATGTATAAAGCAGATATTGTAGACATTGGTTTCCAAAAATAATGAAAAGCAACATATACATCCATAAACAATAAACAAATACATCCATATTATCTGTGACACAAGACATTAAAAATACATTCAAGTTGGTTTCAAAGAAGCTGGCAAAACTTTCCCACTACATTTCCTTTTTGTCTGTCTGTGGTTTAGAATAATTTCTCTTGTGTTTACTAGCAAGCATGAGTTCAATATTTGTTTTGTTGTTGTTTCTTTTATTAAAAAGATGATCAACATTTATATAATAAACTTTAAAACACTATAATTGTGTCAATACATGTTTAGCTCTAAATCAATATACATTATGTCATGATCTAAAAGAGCTAAAGAATCATGGAACAATCACTTTTACAGAAAAATATATGAATTGCAAGCAAGTAGCCAAGATCTTTCCTCCCTCTTAAGTTTATTTTATATATTTACTCAGATAGGGAAACTATGGATTTTATCCACTGGTTCAGTTCACAGTTGATGGTTTGCACTAGTGGAAAGAATATGCTTGTGAATATTAAGGTATCCAATTTTTGTCAGCCAGGCCTGCTTACTATACCTGTCTCCCCATCCCTTGAGAAAGCATTTCTGACAAAACAAGGGCCTGGGCAGTGGGGCATTTCGAACAGTACAGGAGAAAAGAAGGACTGATGAAAATTGTTACCCTTCCTTGTGAAAGTATAGACAATTTATGCTAGTATAAAGTCACTGTTGGATTCAGTGAAATATTCTGAATATTTTAGAAAATGGATTTATGTTTTAAAATTGACATCTATCTTTCAGTTTCTTGATTATTAAACACTGAGGCACTTTTATAAGTTTGCTTTACAGAACAATGACTTTTATAACATAGACTTAAATTAACAATATAGGAAAATTGGTAAATTCCACTGTAGCTTTTCAAAGGCATTATACAGGCTTACTCTGTAATTTTACAGAATATTCCTTTTTGAAGAAAACTTGGCTAGAATACATACACACGGAGAGAGATATACAAACACACAGAATTGAAGCAATATGGTAACTCAATATTTAAAAAGTTTTGTTTTACACTTTAAAGCTCCACTCTCTTTGTTTGAATCATGATTTTCATCATCTTTATTCCACTCTTTTTTCATTGGAGTAATTCCTGGAGCAACGATATCACTATCCTATCAAATAATCAAAATGAAGAGATTAAGATTTGCATTTGAGATCAACTGTTAATACATTGTGTCATTTTCTCTCTTGACAATTGAAATAAGGTATTTATGTTTACATTTAAGGAAGAAAACATTATCAGGTCTGTCTTACCCCTCTGCATGGGATAAATCATGATTTTTTTAAAATCCACAATGATCCTTCTTTTGTTGTTAATGTAAATACCAGTTTTATGTAATTAACATTTCAGTTAGTTCATTCATATAGCAAATGAGTAGACTTTGTGTCTTACCCATGCTTATTACTGTAGCCCATTAAAAAGTGTAAATAATTACAATTTCCAAAAGTTTCCTAAGGATGGCACATTATGAGTTTACCCCCATTCATGTATGAATGTCTTACCCGTGGCTTAGTGAAATTCTTAATCATACACCACTGAACAAAATATTGTGTAGCAGCAGCAATTATCTTTGCATCCTTTTTCTTACAATAAACCCTGATAATCTGTTCTGCAAATTTTTCTGGGAGCAGCTTTGAAACCTTAAAAGACAGAAATAATTAAAACACTTAACGACTTTCCTGATCTTTCCCAAGCAGCCAACAGTCCATTCAGAGCCATTATGAATGCAGTATCACCAGCATCCAGTGCAAGCAGGAGAGAGCCTGGTGCAGAGGATTCCCCCTTTAAAACTGACTGAATATTGTAAGGATTCATATATTGACCATTTTCTTAAAACCAACACAACAAACTGGCAAAAGCCACCACTCCCATTTTTACTTACTTGTTCTTTGGTAATTTTAACTGCCTGAGTGATGTCAGACTTGCAGTAGAAACGAACATAATTGATGGGGTTATATTTTTTCATTCCGTAATCCATATCAATAACCTTCAGAGTGGCAAAACCAAAATAAAGTACACTTAACAATTTATAGACATGCACACTAAGAAAGCAAAGTAAGATATTTTGTAAAAAAACCCCAAAACATAACCAAAAAAACCAAAACACCTTACTTACATCAACGATAAAATCTTCAGCCTTCAATTCCACATCTTGAGAGACTGTGTTAGGTTTGGAATTAACAATATCAGCAGACAATCCATCATACTCTTCCTGGAAAGTATAACATTTTAAACTTTTAATTGAGTCAACAGATAACAGTATTTTCAGAAACTGATCAATATCTAGGAAAATATTTTAGTGATATGTATTATTTACTGCAACAAATAAAGAATTGATATAACAATATATATAATTTTCAAAACAATAATTACATTAAAAGTCACCTATAGTAGCAAGAGCATTCAGAACTCTTCAGGCTGTCTGAAGCTGGAGTGAAGTTAAGAGAAAAGAAAGGTTACTATATTTTAGTGTCTAACCATTATTTCATGATAAAGCTTACCTATAACATCCTTGGCAATATATACAATTGAAACATGGATTAAACAAAAAGTATGGCTCATGTGTGCTAGCAGCCTCTAAGGTACCTGCAATGTTAGGATCCTTAAGAGATGCACCGCTTGAATGAAAACCAACAATTCAATTTTAAAAAAGGTAAAACAATATTAGTTATATATCTGAATTGTGGAATGAAGAGTCAGAAAATCCACAATCCAATGGGTAATTAAGAAACATGAAATATCATTATTTAAATATGATATATATATATTGCCAAGGATGTTATAGGTAAGCTTTATCATGAAATAATGGTTAGACACTAAAATATAGTAACCTTTCTTTTCTCTTAACTTCACTCCAGCTTCAGACAGCCTGAAGAGTTCTGAATGCTCTTGAAATATCATTATTTAAATATGAAATAAGGGGGAAGCGGTGGCGCAGCGGCTTAATGACGCCGAAAGTTGCCGGCCAGAAATGGCTGACGCTTCGGCGGTTCGAGTCCAGCCTTCGCATTAAACAGGGTGAGCTCCTGTTTCCTCCCCAGTTCCTGTCAACCCAACAGTTCTAAAACTTACGTGAGTAGATAAATGGGTACACTCACTGCGGTGGGAGGAAAAATGCTGGCAGCGCCTTGCAAAAAGGAGTTGGGAGCAGTTGCCGGTAAGCGCGAAAAACCGCGCACGCCCAAAAAAGGGCGCGAAGCAACGGAAACCCCGCCTCCTGCGCTCGCCAGCTGGGCTCTGCCCTAGGAAGGAGGCTCTGGCAAACCACTTCCGAAAAACAGTTGCCTTGAAAACTGCAAGGACTCGTCCAAGCAGTCACTGCAGGGTCAGCAATGACTGAGCACAGACAAAAAAAAAATATGAAATTAATTTATTGGAAAATATTGTCTTATGTTTATTGGAACCTCTTCAAGAACATTTAAAAAGAGATGGACATTAGGTTTTCTATATTGGCATGGTAAGAAAATTGAAGGTTCTTTCACTCATACAAACTGTCCTCTCCAGCTATAGCCTTGTGTTAGTCTCAGGTCACTACACAGGTCAATATAATTTTGAGAAGAAATACTATAGTTATAGTTTTAACATGACCCTGAACTATATTCCTAAAACAACCTGTCATTTCATGAAAAGCTTTCTTTCTGTTGAGCCTGGGACACAGTAATGAGAATAATTTTATGTAACTGGAACTAAATTTATTCTCCTAGTATTATGGAATGGATCCAGGATATGTGTTTGCCATCTATTTTTGAAAAGTATATATTCTAAAAACATATATGGTATGTTTCTACATAATTAAGATTTAAGTATAAACTTAAGAATTAAATTAATGTTAGATTATTAACTGTAGTTATTATATGGCTCTTTTTTCTGTTATATATTCCCTTTGGTCCTAAAGTTTTTTGTAGTTCATTAAAAATAAATCAGTTAATTAAACATTATTTTATGATAGATGGTCTTCAACTCCCAGAGTTTTCAGCAATGGTAATGATGGCTGGGGAATTCTGGGAGCTGAAGTCCAGACAACTGGAAACTGGGTAACTGACCTAGCTCATGAGCAGTGAAGTTCTGCTAACTGGAGGCCATGTTTGAAAGGAAAGTCCCCCCCCCCCACCCACTGCCATGTACCTTACTGAAAAGGTAAAGTATAGACTATGCTCTTTGTGAGTGTGTGCACATGCACAGCAATGTAATTCTGCTGGTGGTTCCAGCAGAAGTTATGTCTTGCATGTATACAATTAAATTTATATGCCACCCAGAGTCACCCGTTGGGGGAGATGGGCAGCACACAAATTTAATACTAAATAAGTAAAATAAAATACATGCAAATGGAAACAGCAGTCATGCAGGCTTCCCAAATGAAATAGCTGCTTTATTATTTCATGGGATGTTTAGTTTGTGCCAATTCACTTTACAAATCACTTTTGAATACTTTGCAAAGCTTAAATATGAATAAGCTATAATGCAAAAGTTGTAAATACAATGTTTAGTTACAGCACAGTGATATTTACTTTTTTTCTAAACAGTAAAAAACACACACACCCCACATCGAAGAAAACAATGTGTACAAAAGAAAAAACGTATAGGTGCTAATGGAAAGAATGTAGATGAGCAACTATTCTCTGTTCTCTGTGATGGCTGCTTGCCTCTGACATTTTAATTAACTCATGGAAGACTCTGTTGAGAAGGGGAAAAGTCCTAGTTCAATCTGTTTCAATTGAATTGCAAAGGGTTTTTTCAGTTTTCAAAAACATTTTTTTTTCTGCAAGTTCACTGCCCAATAATTAACAAAGTGTAAGAACCATGGTACTCAGTTCCCAACTAAAGCAACTCTCATTGAAACCAATGCGGGTTCAAAAAGAAAATTCCTTTAATGGAAAGTAGTGAACAGCTCTAAAGCATTGCTGGAACTGAGTCCTGCATGTGCCAAAACTTAGTTTCACCTCATTCCCATTTCACTCTCCCCTTCTGTCTTTGAATCACACTTGCGCATATCGAGGATTCTCTCCAGTTCTCACACTGGTACGACCTTGGGCATTCCTGAGAGCCAGATAATAGTCCATCTGTGCCTAAGGGTTAACCTTCCAACCTTCCCTCCCTTCCTCCCCTTCACTGTAATGGCAGAAACGAAGCAAGCAAACTAGCAGTGCGAGTGATTGATTGTGAGGATTCTGACACAAAGACTGCCACCTCATCTTTGCTTGTGCAACTGGGATGAAAAGCAAGAGAGCAAAGGGCTCATTCCCCTGGTTTCCTATGACCCAAACACTGAAGTATTAGTTCTGATGGAACACTCAAACTATTAAGAATTCTGTTTCATTAAAACACACCTAATCGGAACATTCTGACGTAATAAAAGTTGTACTGTTTTGCACCAGCACATCAGAAGTGGCAGTGCACTGGTTCCTGCAGCACTCTTAGATGCCCATGGACATCCTCCCCTACTTTTAATGATCTAAATCTCAGAATATTGCCAAACTTTACAAATTTTATGAGAGATTTATAATTGGGGAGGTAGAAGTTGGATGATCTCTCTTTTATTATAGCTAAATGAATTCATACAATGAAATGATTTAACCAGTGCAACTTAGAAAATTGTCCCAACCTTTTTAATCTCCTTGCCCTCTGGTGGCTGTGTTTCTCCCAGGAATTTAAAGAGATCGCGCTGCTCTATTTTACACAGAACGTTCCGTGCATCACTCAGCTCTGGTTCATCAGAATGTAGAATCTGTAAAAATATTTCATCTGCCACAGAAGCAAAGATATAAGTAATTATTCTTGTATATAATTTTTATTAAGGATTTTGATTACAATAGTAAAAAATAATACAAACTAAAATTAAAGAAAGAAAAGAATAGAAAGAAAAAAAGTGCAAGAAAAAAAAAGAAAAAAGAAACATAATAAAGAAAAAGAAAAAAACATATGAAAACTTCTAATTTTCATTACAATAAGTATAGACAAATTTAGTAATTCTTCACCCCCTATAAGGTTACAAATTGTGATGGAATGGACCTATGAAGGCCATGCTCAGGGAGATAAGCGTGTTCTTAGCCCTCAGCAGGAGCATGGGAAGTTTAAGAAGATGAGGCTGGCACCTCCCTAAGGAATTCATGGTGTTGTGGCTGGCTGGCTTGGGAACTTGGGTTCAGTCTGGTGAGATTCTGTCTTGAGGTGGAAGCTAATAAACACAACAGAACTGTATTTGCATTGTCTTGTGGAGTTCTTTGAGCTGAACCTGACACAAATAGATATCTCTTCATTCCATTTCCCATCCCTTATCTATAAGCAAATCCATAAAAATCAACTTTTCAATCCTGGTGTCATCAAAAAGTCTGTAAAGGTCACCAGATTTTTGCAAAAAAAAAAAAAAAAGTCTTATTTTAGCCTTAATCAAATAAACCAACTTTATATTCCTTCCTTTTATTTCTAACAGTCTTAATCTTTAGTTCATTCAAATACTGTCAAAGAATTTAATTTCTCTTCAATTCTTCTTTATCCCATCACACAGACTTCTTCAAGGGTTTAACAAGCCTCTTTTGTAGATCCAATAAGAAAACATTTTCCAGGTCATTCTCTTGGTTTGTCATTTGTATTTCCCCTTTAATTTTTAAAACTTCAGCTAGTTCCTTTTGTACATCCAATAAAGTGACCTTTTCCAAATCATTCTCTTGGCCTGTCATCTGTAATTCCACTTTCAGTACGTTCTCTGTCTTGTCAGACAAAATTTGCTCCACATATGTCATTCCCTCATTAACATCTTTTGGACATAATCTATCTATAGAGTCACACATCATTACTGACACTGTTGATCTTGTAGCTACTATTTTTTCTCCCTTCTACTTAGAATCATTAGTCCTCTCTAGTGTCCAGTTTCTAAAATCATACAGTCACTTATCTTTGTTATGACCTACAATAACCTAAGATAGCCAAAATAAATCTGGTTCCCATGAAAGGCTATTTATTTTTTATAGTTAATTCCAAAATCTTGCAGTAAAAGTCAATATTCCAAATTTAACTGGACCCTTTATACATTTATAACTTTCTTAGATCAAGATCTTATTTAGCTTTTTGCTGTTTATTTCAAATTCTTTAAGTTCTTAAGCTTATAATTAATTTTTCCCTTTGTTCAGAGTTGAAGCTAAACTCACCCAGCAACTTTTCAAACTTGTCATTCCAACGGTCTCTAATAACTTTAAGATGATTAATAATTTCTGAAAGTAATTACAAAGTGAGGCTTGCAAACTTAGTGTCCTTTAAAAGGTTCTGCCGCAGTTGCAAGCAAGATGGCTAATCCCGTTGTCTCCAGGCACTCAAACCCCCGAAAGACTGCCATCCTGTGGTCTTCTTGTGAGAAGCAGCCATTGGGAGCACATGTGGGTGATCTCCTGTCCTCTCCTTTTCTGGAGAGGTTCTGAAGAACCAGTTTATTCACTGGTTCTTCAATCTTTGCCACAGTCATCAGCTCCGCTTTTATGGAGACATCTTCAGTTTGCCATGCCTCCCCTGGAAGTCCAAGTAATTATCAAAGCTAGCTATAAATGTTCTTGCACATACAGGAAAAATGTAAAACATCATTTTCCAAATCTAAAATGGCAACCAGTAACCTCCCACAAACAGAAATATTAATTTTATCCATGAAAGACTTTTGATCCAACTGAAGAATCTCACTGACAAAATGGGAGAACAATAGAGTGAGATCTTTTCCCCTGTCCTCCAATCCCACATACACTTCCAAACTATGGACTAGATAATTGGAGGACCCTCCAGAACAGTGGAAGTCTGCAGAAGTACCCAGTTTTGAAAGGATTTTCAGTTTCAGTGGAAGCACTGCTGCAGTATTATAGCACCTTGTGACACAACTGAAACCCTGAGAGAAACAGTTCTTAGTGTGATAAGGATTTCTGCATTACCCACACATTCACCTGTCAGCTTGGTGTAGGCTTCCATGTCTTCCAGTGCTGTAGAGATCCGGTACAGTTTTCCACCAGAGCCCTTTATTTTGATATGTGGATCAGCCTTTAAAAAGGCATCAGTAATCCTAATATGAAATAGATGATACAAATTGGCGATATCAGATTAGAAACTATTTTTCCAAAAACTATAGGTTTAACTATACTTAAATGTAAAGAACGTTTACCTCCTTCAATCAAACCTACTTTGAACAATGATTAAGGGAGAAAGAAAAGTGTTCATTCATCTCAGCTATATTAGCAGAGAAAAAGAGCTACATTTGTTACTATTAATTTATTAAAAATCTTTTGAGAGATCAAAGGCACTTCTAAGTATATCAACAGCACACATCTTTTTTGAAGAACTAATATTTGTAAAAAGTACAGGGCTAACCATCAAGCCTTACTGCAGAAGCAGCATTTCCCTCCCTCATCACTTCTTCAAAAAAATCTTATTCAACGCAAAAGTATACAGATTTAAGACTATTGAAATGCATATCATTTTTTACTATAAGGATTGATTTAATCAGCAACCCCGCCAGAGTAGATCCTTCCAAACTCACATGGTTTCAATAATGTTGCCAACTTTGTGCTGATAAGCTCTGCGGTGCAGACAGTTTCGTGTGTGGAACATGTCATACAAATTTCCAACCTCCTTTTCAATATAAAAAATGAAATTTATCTTTGTTATTAAAACTATAGGTGCAAAACAATACAGCATTGAGAACAGCATTAGCCAACTCATTCACAAAATGGTCCATTGGCAAAATCTCCGAATCTCTAACTTTCATGGTCAGGGATATACGAGATATTCTCCCCAAATGCTTGTATCAAGTAGATACCCAGAAGTTAACTCTAATGACATTTCTGAAGAAATAGGAGATATTTCTGGAACATTTATTATGAATAAAATATTTACTATGTAGTAATGCTATATGTCAAGAGTCTTTATAGGTCATCCTATTTATGCCTTCTCATAAGCAAGACTCACTAAGTCTAAAGAAGATCACTCCCAGCTAAGCGTGTTTACGATTGCAACCTTAATGTATTGATTTTACTATGGTTCCTCATACTGAATGCTTGTTTCTTCTTCTAAGTGGTAATAATGTTTTTTTAAAAAACTGCTCTTGAACACAGGAACACATTGACTGTTGCATTTAAAGTGACAGCACATGGCTAAAATAGCCAGCACAGCCCATCTGAAGGGCCCTGAAGGAACCCCATTTCTCCCTAAAAGCCTAGACCTTCTTTTCCCTTCCAAGGGAAACGCGGGTGAAATGAAGGATGTCACGGGGACACTTCTCATCCTTATTTGTGCTTTAGTGGTGATGAGCAGGGCACTATATCTGCACAAGTTAAAAGATTACATGTAGCTTCTTGCCTTGATTTTTACTATTCTCCTCTTTAGCTGTTATTATTTAAGGCTTTCAGTACCACCCTTTCACCATTCAATACACTCACTCACTTTTGTAAATTAAAGAGTTAGCTTTTTAATCTTTGGAAGTCAGAATTTAGACTAAGAGATCTGCTTCTGAAACTCTGTATTCTCCTACATGAGAAATGTAATCGTCTCTTATCCCTGTAGTGCATTTTGGATAACTGATACTTTTGTGAAATACACTAATCTGTTCAAGGGAATTTACCTTGTCACGGGTACAGATATGCATCATTTTTCCCACTCGGCACACACGAGCAAATTTAATGAAGCGCTCATAATCAAAATTGTTTTGAATTCCAAGATGATGACAATCCCTAAGCATATTCCAAAGACACAGATAGGATCATTCTATTTTTAATTTGTTGAAGTTTAGTTTGGATTTTATATTTTTCTCATGAATACTATTATTCATGAGAATAATCATGAATAATATTCATTATTACAATACTATTAAATACATATATTAATTATATGATTTAATCAATCATATATTATTGAACACATAAAATTAACATACTGATTTAAAAGATTATTTATGGAAAGTAGTAAAGTAGCAAAATTTACTAGACCAAGATGGACAATGAATGTGAAGCAGGTTAGTAATATATTTCAACTTTCTAAAAAAACTAAAGAAATTGACATTTCTAATGTTCACTTATTTGATTTTCCTAAGCATACAATTTTCCATGACATTAAGCAATTCATAAACGTTGTAATTTCAATTATAAAGCAACACACACACACACACACACACTTAATTTTAAAGTCATTGCTATTGTCCTACCAGCATTCTTTCTCATTTTCCACCATATTTTTCTATCAATAGAGGCGAATATGTGTAGCTCAGGGCTGAACTGTGGAGTCCTTGGGGTTCTCTGAGCTTGGTTCTTGAGAACATTTTTTATGAATTGGAATACTCTAATTCATAGTATTTTTCTATACTATGAATTAGAGACCCACAAGTACCATTTCACTCAGAGAACCATCTCATGTGGACTGAGTGGGGGTGTTTATTTTTATTCAGCTTCCTCTACAGCTCTGATATACTATTCTGGAGAGTCAATAGGGATTGTGCTACTGGCCAAGATATTGTAGAGGTGGAGTGAAAATAATTGAAAATGAGCATTTGTATTGATATCAGCCTACTTTACACAGAACTAAATTTGGTACCAACCTATGGCTTATCAAAAAGCCAAGGTGATCCAATTAATACCTTAATTCCTTCTTCATTTATTTATTAAAATAACATGATATATTTTGAGGAAAAACTGAGCTAAGATCTAGCCCATTTCTTACCTACTCTGGATATATATAAATACGTTTTGGTATCCTCTGAGGGGGTACTACATTACATTCTTTGTTTTATTATTTCTATGTATTCCTGCCTTTTCATCAAGATGACTAACAATCTAAAATAGAACATAATTCAAAAACCATAAAAAGTTAAAATCATTTATACAATTCAAGGAGCCTAGCTGCAAAGAAAAATAAATTCCTGTTCTTTTAGAAATGGATAAATTTCAGTTTGTTGGAAGGCTTTGTAGGCAAAACTTTTCCAATACTGCTTATAAAAATGTTTTCAAGTCCTGCAAATAGACAGTAAAGTTTCCATACCTGGCAAAGTAGTCCCATTTATCAACATCAATGCCACTTGTTTTGTTAGTCACTATCTCGTAAAGAAAACTCTTTTCTTTGGAACGACCACGGTAAAACCACTGGATTAGAAGGACAAAGATGTGAGAAAATACTGTCTTGTAATCAATATTTTATCTATTTCATGGTGAAAACAAGTTAGAATCAAACCAAGATTTTTAAGCAGTGACTTTCCGAAGTTTTGCAAATGCTGCAGATTAATTCTTATAATCAGTATTTTAATAATGAAGGATTTTAAAAAGCTAGCTAATGTTTAAAATCTATTTCTTTTTATTTGTAATCAGAAATTAAGCAGATCAAGATTTTTTTTGTTTATTACCTAGAATAATTACAAGTGGGGCTATTATTCCAAAGAAATAAACATTTGAATGTAGAGCTCTACCTTTTACACTTTATTTATTATAGCATCCAATTTCAAACATCTTTTTTGACTTCAGCCTTACAATTACTAATAAGAACTATATAAAGCTATATTTAGATGTTATTACGGGTACAGTAGTTCTCGACCTACTACCATTCGTCTCCTGGTTTCTAGCCTGGTGCTTTAACTATTACATCAAACTGGCTCTGTTGTGAATATATGCTTTTAATTTTTCCATTACTGCATATTCTCCAAGTTTAAGTTCCCAATTTGATATATTTGGTAACGTATCTCTTTTCTAATGTTGTGCTAAATTTATTCTTGCTGCTGTAAATATGTACCTTAGTGGATTGTGATATTTTTGTTAATATTTTTTGGAATTATGCCTAGTAAAAACAATTGTGGTTTCATTTCAAATTTGGCTCCTAACATTCTCTGAGTAGTGCTGTGTATTTCTTTTATATATATATACTTTTATTAAGGATTTTAATTACAATAGTAAAATCTAATACAAACTAAAAGAAAAAATAGAAAGAGTGAAGAAAAACAGAAAATAGAAAGGAAAAAAAGAAAAGTAAGAATATAGTAAAGAGAGAGAAAATATATAAGGTGACTTCCGACCTTCATCGCAAGTATAAACTATTTTTGTAACTCCTCACCCTCTCTTAGTTTACAACCAATGATCTCTTCATCCCAGATCCCATCTTGTTTATAGACAAATCCATAAAGCATCATCTTTTCAGTCCTAGTGTCCGCAGAAAGTCCATCAAGAGTTACCAGAAATAACATATCTTATTTTAACCTTGGTCAAATAAACTAACTTTATACTCCTTCCTTTTACTTCTAACAGTCTTAATCTTTAGTTCAAATAATGTTGTAGAATTTGATTTCTTTTCATTTCTTCTTTGTCCCTTCCACAAGATTCTTCAAAGCTTTAACAAGCCTCTTCCGTAAATCCAATATAAAAAAATTACCCAGGTCATTCTCTTGGTTTATTATTTGTATTTCCCTTTTGATTTTTAAAACATCAACCAGTTTCTTTTGTATGTCCAGCGAGACAAACTTTTCCATGTCATTCTCGTACTGTCATTTGTAGATCCACTTTTGATGCTATCTCTGTCTTGTCAAATAAAACTTGTTCCTCATCTGCAATTTCTTCCATAATATCTTTTCGACAGTTTATTCACAGAAGCAAATATCACTATTGATACTGTTGATACTAACTTCTGATTTCATTTTTGAAAAGCGTCCTTCAGTATTTTCAGAGTTACATTTTCTGCCATTTTATACGTCCCAGTTAATTATCAGGTTTGTATATTTTTCTCTTTTAATTAAAATCTGTAGTTCCCTCTAATGTCCAATTTTTAAAAGTGCTTATGTTTATTTTGTCTTGCAAAAGTCCAAGCAAATCTATTTCCTATGGGAAGGCTTCTTTATAATTAATCCAAAATCTTATTCCAAATTTACCTGGACCCTTAATCCATTTATAACTTTCTAGGATCGAAGTCTTAATTTGGTTTTTTGCTATTTATTTCAAAATTTTTAAGTTCTTAAACTTATGATTAAAATCTTCTTAATTAAGGATTGAAGGATTGAAGGAAAATTCACCTGACATTTTCAGACTCGTCAATCCAAAGGTCTCTAATAGCTTAAAAGTAGTTAACAAACAATTTCCGAAAGTGATTAGAAAAGGAAGTTTGTGAACTTAGTGTCCTTTAAAAGGCGCTGACCACAGTTGCAAGCAAGGTGGCTATTCTCATACACATGCACTTTATGTATTTCTTTCCAGTACTTTTGAGGGTTTTTTACATGTCAACCACATGCAGTAAAATGTTTCTTGTATCTCATGGCATTTCCAACATTTATTACTATATGATTTGTCTATCTTGACAATTATTGTTAGAGTTGCATACCATCTATAAAACATTTTATACCAGTTTTAAGTTATAATTTGCAGTAAATGTTATAGATTTATTCCATAATTCTTCCCTTTGTTGTACTGTATCTGTTTCTTTAAAGTTTTGCATCCATTTTATCATGCAATGTTTTATTTGTTCTGTCTCCATGTCATATCTAAGTAAGAGTTTATATATGCACCCTAGTAGGTGGTTGTGATTCTGTATGAACATTTCAAAATCTGTCTTTTTTCCTAGAAGTCCTCCCTCATTTTGAGGTCAGTTTTTATTCTTCCAGCAATGTTTAACATAATACTTATTTTTGATTTGCACAGGATTGAAAAAAAATCATTTATTCATCCAACCTAATTATGCCTCTCAGCATCTCAGTAAGCAACATCTTCCACCTTCAGAAATCTCAGAACTAAGCCTGGGACTAAACCCTGCATGCAAGGGTTTGCTCTGCTGTTGAACTCCTACACCTTACATATTTGAATAAGTAACTAACAGTCAGCAAAAAGTAATGACCTTTGCCTTTTGCCCCTTTCCTCTTTTGATCCTGGTTCACTCTAGTGAACGGCACAACATTTAGATAAGATCCAGGGATATGAAAAATGAAACTCACCTTGGAGTCCACACTTTTCTCCATAATAGGACCTTCTATCTGTTCTTTGATAAAATCTATGTCCTCATCCAACTTGAGACCATAATATTCCATGACTGGTCTTAGCTCATTGGAGGTGATCAAGTGTTCAAACATCTGAACAGAAGCCTGCTCATGCTGCAAAATACATGCATGCATACGTACATACATACATATATATATATCACAGTATACACTATCAATGAATCCAGCATAATTAATATTTCTGCTTTTAAGGCAAGAGCTTACTTTGCCTATCATGAAAAGCTAGAAATCCTTGTTTAAATGTTTAACTGTGATTTAAAGTTGGCTTATGAATCCCAGCTAGTTTGGAGGTAATTTGTCCTAGTTTTCAGTTTGTATGTATTACAAATAACAGTTACAGTTACAGTGGTACCTCTACTTACGAACGCCCTTACTTACGAAATTTTTGAGATACGATCAGCTCCGGCCCCAAAAATTTACCTCTACTTACGGATTCACCTTGACTTACGAGCCATTTTCTGCCCGTTCCACGTGGTCCATGGCCATTTTTCCGCCCGCTCCACGTGGTCCGTGGCCATTTTCCCGCCCGTTCCACGTGGTCCGCGGCCATTTTCCCGCCCGTTCCACGTGGTCCGCGGCCATTTTCCCGCCCGTTCCACGTGGTCCGCAGCCATTTTCTGCCCATTCCACGTGGTCCGCAGCCATTTTCCCGCCCATTCCACGTGGTCCGCAGCCATTTTCCCGCCCGTTCCACGTGGTCAGCGGCCGTTTTTCTGCCAGACGTGTGGTCCGCGGACGCCGGAACGGATTAATGGTAATTACATTGAACCTTATGGGAAAATTTACTTCGACTTGCGACCAACCCGACTTGCGATCAGAGTCACAGAACGGATTAAGTTCGTAAGTAGAGGTACCGCTGTATGTTGCTTTCCTATCTGTTCAGGGAATAAGCAGGAATAAGACACTTGCTAATACATACCTATCATTCCTGTATTAGACAAACAAGCCAATACAACTGTTCCTAAAGTTACATAGATTTCCAAGATCCTATTATAAATATACCTCTGCATCTTTGTAATGTTTAAAGTCCTGGCTCGAAAAACCAACTGGTAATAACGAGAGCAGCTTTGTTTTAGTCAATGACCAGCAAATAGCAAAATAAAATATAAAATTGGCATATGTATATAACTATAAATACAGTAATATAATATAGAAACATAAAACTTCTATGTTATAGAAGAGCATTAAATCCATAATTTAATAATATAATAATGAACAGCAAAGTACTTTTGAGCCCTTAAACAGAATTTTGGGGAAAGGTCTGGCAGAGGGAATCTCCTACCTTCTCTCACTTTACACAAACATATACACACCAATAAAACAAATGCCATGAGGCCTGGGAGAAGAATGGTTTTCAGTTGTTGAAGTCTTTAATGTATTACTTATTCTCTCCCAAATATTCAGATAAACAAACAAAAAATTCAAATAGATGCAGTTAAATCACCAAAAGAAAACATGCGCTCTGCAGATGCTTGTAGAATAATCATTGTGGGAAAAGAGTGCTAATTTAAAAATAAATAAATAAATAGATAAATGAACTACTTTTTCTCTAAGCTACTCAGAATGCCTCCTATTTAAAAGAACTCTGAAGAAGTCTCCAAGTTTTGGATTAACTGGAACCATTTCTGCGGGTTTCAAGAGTGGGGTATAGTACAGAGACAGCAACGGTTCCCCTTGTTGATGACCTGTGGTAGCACCAGGATGGGAGCAGTGCATTCATCTTGGTGCTTCTTATCTCTCAGCGGCTTTCAATACTGGTGACTATGGTATCCTTCTGGACTGGCTGCAGGGGTTAAGAGTGGGAGGCACTGCATTACAGTGGTTCACCTCCTATCTCAGGTTGGTGTCGGTGTTGATGGAGGGGAGAGATCATGCTTGTGGCCCCTCACTTGTGGAATGCCTCAGGGCTGAGTGTTCTCCTCTCTCCTTTTTAACATCTACATGAAGCTGCTGGGTGAGGTCATATTTTGGTTCAGGGTCTGGTATCATTGGTATGCTGGTGATATCCAGCTCTACATCTCAACCCGGGCTGTGCAAATGAAGCTGTCAGTGTACTGACCCAGTGCCTAGATCAGTGTTTCTCAACCTTGGCAGCTTTAATTTGGGTGGACTTCAACTCCCAGAATTTGCCAGCCAGCTGGCTGGGGAATTCTGGGAGTTGAAGTCCACCCATCTTAAAGCTGCCAAGGTTGAGAAACACTACTCTAGAGGCTGTTTAGGTTTGGATGAGGTGGAACAGACTTTGGCTCAATCCTGACAAGACTGAGTGGCTGTGGCTGTTTGGCCCCTGAAGTCAGGGACATCTCCGTCATTGGTCTCTGATGGGGTAGCGGTTCCCATCAAAATGTGGGGGTCCTTGGAGTTACTGCTCAAAGAGCAGGTCACAGCTGTGGCCAGGAGAGCCTTTGCCCAGGTTCATCTCCAGATGCACCCTTTCCTTGACTGAGAGGTCTTACAGTTACTCACACCCTGGTCACCTCAGGATTGGATTATTGCAATGTGCTCTGCATGGATCTGCCCTTGAAGACCATCTAGAAGCTACATGGTACAAAACACAGTGAGCACTTTTTGGTATGTCTATGCATCACCACTACTATGCAAACTGAACTGGTTGCCAATCAGCTTCCAGGTGCAATTCAAGGTGCTGGTTGTTACCTATAAAGCCTTCATAGCATAGGATACCTGAGGGACTGCTTATTTTCAATCGTTTCTGCCCACCTGATATGTTCTAACAGAGTGGGTGCACTCCAAGTCCTTTCTATTAAATGTTGCCATCTTATAGGATGGAGGAAGTATGCTGTTTGTCATGGCCCCCATCCTCTAGAACAGCACCCCCCAGAGATACAGATGGCACCCTCTCTCCTGAGGTTCTGAAAAGCCTTCAAGATCTGGCTTTGGTCCCAGGCCTAGGCTTAATGTGTTGTGGGGCCCGTTGTGATTCTTTGTTATTATGATGGTTGTTTTAGTCCAGGCTGTCTGTGCTGTTTTATGTTTTTTAAATGTCTTTATTGTTTCTAGATTTGTAAGTCACCCTGAGTCTACCAGAGTGCATGGCTATAACAAATGTAAATAAATAAATAAATATTCAACGTATAAGCATCAGTTGTAACTACTGATTAGAAGAAGACATTTCTTCTTTCTTTAGTCATGGAAATAGTTGACTCCATATTCACCTTGTGCACAATACCCACCTTCCATTTTAATCCTGGACGAGCAAGTGGAATGAATCTTCCATCAAACATATGTGAAAATGGTCCATGACCTAAAAGTAAAGATTATGCAATTAATTTCTGTGGCAGAGTTAAGATGTATTTGTCTGTTTTTATACACATACAGAGATACTCAGATACGAACACAAACATTCCTCAAACTATGGTGTTACTAAAACTATTAAAGCCAAAGGATTCACTTATTGTTTATTGAACCTGACCTGGTCATTTTCTATTCTACCCTCTCCCCCTCTGCTTAACAATCCTTCTAAAACAATAACAAGAAGACAATCTCATGGATCATGGAGCATCAAATTAATATATAAGATGCAGTAAAACATCATGGAACATGCAAACTTAAAATTTAACTTTCTAGCAGTTTTCAGAATATCGGTATTTTAATTGTTCATGTTGAAAAGATCATGTTGAAATAAATTTTATATTCTAGAGTAGAACTTTAAAGGTTAAAAGCAATACTAAGCCAAAGAAACAAACTTGAAATCAAAGAAAATGGCATATTATTGCTGTTACATTATTAAAAGCATGGTTTGCAATCAGTTCCTCAAAAAAGGAAAACCTTATTATTGGATTTACTATTTGTGTTAATTGATAATATACAAGATTCACCTTTTTAACAATTGCATTGCATATTAAAACTATGTTTAGTTTTTCTTTCACATAAGTAATGATGCTAACCTACTGCCGAGTTCCCAAGGCAAGATTCTCCTGCCTTACTTTTCTTTTAGATGTTTTTAAATATTAAAATTAAAATGAGTAAAATTAAAAATCTGGCATGCTGCAAAGCAAAACGGTGGCATCAGAGTCATATTTCTGTGAATGCCTTTGGATTCAACACAGAACTGAAAAATAGGGGCAGGCTGCAGGTTAGGTCTTTGATATAAACATACCTACCTACCTTACCTTTTGTTAAGCTTTAGTGACATACAACACCGTAAATACTCCTGACAAATTCACTTGCTGGTCAGTGACTGTAATAAAGGTTATCTATCCTGACATGTTTTACAGCTACCTCTGCAAAATAATGAGAGCTAACTGGGGCTAAAATAGGGTTTGCCACTATGAGGAGGGTTTTCCCCTACGCCCAGATAAAAATATATATCCAAATGAAGAATGGGAGAAAGCTAACCAAAAAAAAAAAATTATTCTGACTGAAAACCTCAAGCTGAAAGTTCCAGTCATGGACTCCAGAAACATACTCCTATGGATGTTCAGCTCTCTCTGTTTCAGCATACTTGACTGGAGACTGGCCTCGTGACCTTCTCTCTCTCCCTCCCATAGGAATTGGAAAAGACTTCTGTGTACTACCAGTTGTTCACATTCCATTGGTTAACAAACACTGAACTACCACTTCTCCACAATAGATAAGAGTCGAACTAGTGAATTCTAGTTTAGTTTAATTTCATAATTAAATTGATTTTTGTAGTACATTTGTACAACCTTAGCCGCTTTAGACTCAGCAACAGAGTGATCCTGGGAGACTGAAGTGCTCCCACTGTATTTTAAATGCTGACGCAGTTTACATCAAATTTGTACCCATTTATTCTTTTGCACAGAAATTGGTCCACTCATCTTATGTTGAAAATAGTATTTTACAATTCTACCCCACTCCTTTCCCACAAACATGAATCTGTGTATTTTTCTACTTCAGGGCAACATGCATCTGACAAGTGGATGCAGAAGTTTATGCCATAATATAGTTGTTAAGACTGTCACAAGGAATAGTTTAGAATGATATATTATACTTATATACATATTACTTATTAATAAAGAACTTGCTTACCCAAATCATGACAAAGTCCAGCAATTTGAACACACAGAATATCCCTCTGATCAATACACAGTTCAGGTTGTCGTTCTTGCAATGCCTGCACCAAACGGCCTGCGAGATGACTAACGCTTTTCCGAAAAGGCAAGAAATTAACTTTTCTATCTCCTGAGTTTGAGGTTTATAAATAAAATAGGCAATGCAATGCAATGCAGTCATGAACTGCTATAAGGCTTATTTAAATTCTGAATTTATATTACTGATACTTTATTCTGAACAATTTAATCTTCCTCATGCATCCATTTAATGTGAAATTTAATGTGAAACAAGGAAGAATGTATTTTTTTCCTTTTTAAAGGAAGAAACCAGTATCTACACATTCTTGGCTGTATTTTATTTACACTATTTATAGCCCAGTTCTCTTTAGCCCAAGCAGAAATTAAGAAAAGCTTTCCTCTCTCTTGTGTTATCTGTGCATGTAAACCCTATACCAGAGATTCTCTCTACACAAAGCCCACAATTTTACTAATGGCATTCAACGTAATAAAATGCATTGTATTCAAGATGTTGGCTACATAAGCCAAGCAGTCTTTCTTTTCAACTATAATTTTTAGGGGAGAAACCCAAAGTTTAAGAACAATTGTTTATCAAACTATGCTAAATTTTAAATGTATTTAAATATGGGGCATCATGAAGCAGTCTTTAAATATAAAAACCTCCCTCAATGGAAAACATATAGCAGGAACTAGCTGCTGTTTTTGAATTCAGTGGAACCATTTTACTTATATTTACAGACAAAGCCAATTTCAGTGTAAAAACAAGTAAACAATACTCCTTACCCAAGAGAATGTTCAAAGCGATTGTGTGTTGCTCCCGGGAAGACATAGTAACTGCCACCCAACTGCTTAATATATCGTAGACGTTGAAACTGAGGCGTGTCGATGATGCGAACAAGAAGAGGATGCATTTCAATATGACCATGGATTGGATCATTAAATACCTGGAAAAAGCAAAACAAAATTTTAAAATATCAGTTGATCTATGATGAGTGATCTTTCAATCAAGAACAAACATTCTCTTTTTCTAATTCTAAAAAATTAAGGTAATAACAGGGTAACTAAAAACACATAACAAGCAATGAAAATCAGCTGGGACAAATTCACCACCCATATAAAACAAAAATTGAAAATCACTTTTAATGATTTTCAAAAATTGATTTAAATACCCGCTATTTATCCTTTCTTCTGTCATTCCCAGAACTATTGTCAATGGTCACTCTCTTACCATCTTGAGCAGATTTTGGGCAGGAAATAAGGGCTGCAGAAAAAGGAGGATTTTTCTTTAATTATCTGTTCCAAGAATATTAAGAAAGTTCTTACGGGAGGGATGGAGCCCCTGTCTTTTGTTTTTTAACTGCAATTTTCATTTGAAACGGGATTTTAACTTTCCAGATTTTCAGCTTTATCATTGGGCTGATCTAAATTTCCATTTCTTCACGGAATTTAAGTAATTCTCAAAAAATTATGGTCATAATTAGAAAGTTATTATTTGTTCCCTTTTTTATCCTGGTAAGAGCTCAGTTTGGGTTTTACTCAAAAATTAATTGCCCCCCTTCCTGCATTAGAGGTCACAAGACATATTTGAATGCTGTTGGGAAGGAAGCTTAAACCAGATCTCTATTACCAGGAGAAACCGATTCTTTGGCATAACTCCAGTTTGAGAACTGCAGGTAATGTGCTCATTTTCCACAAAGGCCTTGCTTTATATCAATGCAGAGGAACAATAATTTTCCCTGTATTCAAAGTTACATTTGTGGTTAAATAGCTGATTTTCTTACTAATGCATTTATTATAAACATTTTTCTTTTTTTCTGCTTAATTTTGTTCTGGTTATGTAGGATTTTTTGCTTTGTTTCTTATAACAATTGACTGATTAAGTGCCGTCAGGTCAATGTCGATTCTTAGTGACCATATGTTTTCTCCAGGGCAATCTGTCCTCAGCCTGGTCCTTAAGTCTTCTAATGGTGCACTCATCACTACTATAGTTAAGCCCAACTACCTTGCTGCTGGTCATCCTCCTCTTCTCTTTCCTTCCACCTTTCCGAACATTACAGAGTTCTCCAGAGAGCTAGGTCTTCCCATAATGAGTCTGAAGTATGATTTGAGTCTGATCATTTGTGTCTTGAGTGAGAACTCTGGGTTGATCTGTTTGATGATCCATTTGTTTGCTTTCTTGGCTATCCACGGTATTCTCAGGAATTCAGAACACCAAACACCAAAGTTCAGAACAGTCTGTACTCTTTCTATCCTGCTTCTTCAAAATCCAACTTTTGCTTCTATAGAGTGTCACAGCACAATTCTGATCTTTGGAGGTATAGACACATCATGGCATATGAGTATCTTCTTCAAGGCCTTCACTCTACCAACTGCTAGTCTGAGGCATGTTTCTTGACTGCCGGTTTCTTTACTGGCGATAGTTGCTGCTAAAAGACAGAAGCTATTCACCACTTTAGTATCTTTATTGTCAATTCTAAGGCTAGTTGCTATACCTCTTGTCATTCATTTGGTCTTCTTTATATTTAATGTTATACACAACAGAAATTCATTTAAAATTTTAAAATGCTCTGTTCCACATTTCTCCAACAGACATAAACAGAGATCCATCAACACACTTTGAATCTAACCATGAAGTCCTATAACTAGCCTTTAATAATTTAGAATACCAAGTTTACCTATGTAGCTGATTCACTGATCATGATCAATGTGATGGTCAATATGATCATTGGAGTGTAATCGAAATACTTAGAATTTTAATCTGTGATGCATATTGTTTCTATTTTGAGAATGTTAATTCTTAACATTATATCTTGCTCCAATTCAGCATATTAGCCCCAATTATATAGTCCTAAAATGTATTTTCAGGAATGTAATGCAATTTTTGGAGATTTATCTGGGTAAATTTTTGTTTTTCACTCAGGTAGTATCAATTGTTAATTAAAGAAGATGGTTTTAGTTTTACATACTTATACCATATGGTTATATTAAATGAAGTATCTTTTTATCAGATTAATGGATGGTAAGTTTTGCCTACTGGAAACTTATCTATCTTGGAATCTGCATTTTACATCCCCTTGTAAATTGGAGGAAGTTAAGTTGCAACTATTTATTATATCAGTGCTGAAGAGGCATGGTATGCAAAAACATGCCAGTTATTAACATTATAGTAGAACCCTTGTAAATAGCAAGAGACTCCTTGTTAAAGGAATTGGGCAGATTGTGGTATGTAAATCTTAGAACAATTAATAGGATCAGATCATAGTTTTTTATTTGAGACTTAAAAGACAGGTATCATTTTCTGAAAAATGCTGCAGACAGGCAATATCTTCAATTGAAACATATTCTGCTATCTAGACACGTGCTGGTGATCCTAAGTCTCTAGAAAAACACACAGACAGTATTTGAGCATTTACTATGTTCTTTATCAAAAAATATACCTAAGATTTGATGTTGTGGTGGGTTTTGTTATTGTGTGAGCCACCTAGAATTACTGTATATAAAGTAGGAGGCTATATTGTTTTCCAAACAAATAAATTATATTAATTAATGAAATAACTACTTATAAATGGTTGTTAGAATACACTAAATTAAATGTTCAAGAACATTTAAAGAACATTTCTTTAAGAGAAGAAATTAGCACATCCAGTTGATGAACATCAGCAGAAGACCATTTTAGCATCTATTGCCTATATTTTTATAGATTTAAAATTACAGTTAATTTAACAAATAGTATAATTTTTATGTATTGGACATATACATCCTTTCAGAAATAATGTAATGGGGGTTCAGCTAAATATTGGAGATGTGTAATTTAAAATACAACATTGGTTCATATGATGTGATCTTCTGTTATAGTGACTCCTTTTAAACAAATGTTATTTCACATATTAATTTTGCTTTAAAGATCCATTGGATTTTGTAGATGCTAATGCTCTTTTGAATTATATAACAATGATTTGGAAACTAACCAGAGGATAGAAAACAGACCAGGTGGTTTTACAATTGCAAAACAATACCTAAATAAACTTATGAAAATGAAAGCAGTCCCATTCTCCATATTTATTCAGTGTCTGAAGACTTATCTTGCTATATTCCAACAAGCATTTTATAGCCAGGAGATCCAATTCCAAGGCTATTTAGAAATTTGGACTGCAAAGCAGTTTATATGTTTAACTTCATTTTAATTTCATTTGTTTCCCAATGTTAAATAAACTGATTTAAATATTAATAATATAGTAATACAACAAGTTATAATATATATGCAAGACTGATTTTGTTTGGTACATAAATTATGTATGATTTGGGGGGGTCATTCCTCTTTCAACATATATAATACAGAAGTAGTACATGGGATTCTGGTACAAATTATTCAATAAAGGCAATCTCATTTAAAAAAACATAATAAAGAAAGGAATTGTTTTCTCACCTTTGGTATATCAGTGTGACTTTGTGCCAGGTGGCGCACACAATCTAGTAGCTTCAGTCTCACGCCTACAGCTCTGAAAATCAAGCATATAATATGACTTAACCAATAATTCAATATTTTATTTAGTAATGATATGAAAGCTAAATTAACTGTTACTAAGACAAGAATTTCTGCAGAAGTTTTCAGCAAAATATCTTCTGGCAAATAGCGATGGTGATGAAACCACTCATTTTTAAGGGACAGTAACTTCATGAAGAAAAATACATTTATTCCCATTTCAAAGAAAAGTTAAATTTACATTTCCACATTAACTGCATAATGAGAAGGACATATACATATATTTCATTTTCTCTTTTTACCCTGGGAAATGTTCACAGATTACAGCTAGAAAAAGGTATGAATGCTATATCCTCATTCATATCCTGAAAAAGATAAGTGAAAGCAACACAGCACCCATCCTTAGGGTGCTTTACGGCAGTGTTGACTCAAGGGTACAGGGCGCCCCCAGACCACAGTGACCGAGAGCGCCACCTCCCGCCAAGGCAAAGATTAGCCTTTTTAGAATGATTCACAAGGAGGGACAGCATCGGTGCCCTCTAAGCTTCGGTGCTCACTCAGCCTAAAGCCAGCCCAGATTTACAGTATCCTAAACAGGTGACAGAGTATGTCAACTGCAGTTTTGTTTGAATTCAGCAATTCAGATCGCAACTTACGTTAGAGCTGCACAAAGCATTCAAAAGGGGCATGTTGCAAAATGCACTGGCGTGAGTGGAAGACTCCTCCTTGAAGCTTCAAACAGTTGCATCTTCCAGAAACCTCACTGCAGGGGCTTTGAGGGCTTTTCCCAGTTGTCTCAGTTTGGATGCACAGGCCACCCTTCAGCGAGACTGCCAGTGAAGCACAGTAACTGCACAGGCATATCAGTGCAGGAACAACTATGGAATCGCAATGCCGAGCCTCCTAAAGGGAAGAGCTGCCTTCCTGCTTTCAGAAGGGATGTTTCACTCATGCCAATGCACTTCGCAAAGCAACCCTTTCAAATGCTTTACTCAGCCCTATTATATATTATTTGCTGGGGTATCAAGGTCAAAACTAAACCAGTTCTTAGTTTTGTGATCAACTAACTTTCTTTTAAAAAATCAGTACTGACCAGTTTGTAAACAAGGTTTAAATATTATTTATTTATTATTAATCCAATTTATATAGCTGCCCATCTCGCCACAGGTGACTCTGGGTGGTGTACAACAAAGCTAAAAACAATCAATCAATACATTAAAAATATAAAAAGCAAAATAAAATAGAGAATAAAGTATGTTAATAATATGTTGAGTTATAACTGAAAATTTGGAATATCAATATATGAAGAACTTTGGATTTATGGAGTGTAGGGTACATGGCAGGGTGAGGCAGAACTGCATTTCTCCACCCCCTTAAACCTTTGTATGAATGTCACTATAGCCTGTCTGCCCCTCTGCTTGGGTTTTGAGAGAGCCGAAAGTGAAAAGAGAAAGGGGCAGAGATTTTCAGAGGGGGTGCAGAGGTTCTTGCCATTTGTTACTGCAGTAGGTCAACTGAACACACCAAAGAGATCAAAGAGTAGTAAGGAATATACACACAACAGATACAGTGGAAGCAGCAGCCTTGAGGGAGGGAAGATTCAGTGGAGGCTTTACAATGATTCTATAAGTGGCAGAAGATGAGTGGTGGCAGAAAAGGCATCCCGTGGCATTGGAGGAGTTGCCAAGGCTCTAGAGTGGCAGGGAAGCCTGAAAGGTCCCAGAGCAGCAGTGAGAGATGGGGCAAAGAGGTTAAGTTGTGAATGGGTGTGGCACAAAAGCAGTAATCCCATGACAGGAGTCAAAAGCTTCTGAGTGTAACTTAAGTGCTGGCTCTCCAAGGGGGAACAGGGTGGCCTTCCATCCCTAGGGTATAAGCCCCCTCCCAGCAAATCTCTAAGAGACTCAGGGCTGCAAAGACCCACACAACTTTGATTGGGGCAATTGTTCTTATAGAAAAGGGAAGAGTTACAAGAAATGAGAAATGTTGCAAGGGGAAAGTGAAACAGAGAATAGGGTGCAGGAAACAGAAACAGGATGTTGAATTAGAAGATATAAAGAGGAACAGAATAAGAATATAAATAGCACTAAGAGGACAAAATGAAGTAAGTAAAACAGTAAGATAAAGTAAGATAAATTCTTATTAAAAAATAAGAAATCACAAGCAATAAAAGGTAACACAATACTATATCATCAGGGGAAAACTTTATTTTGTTATTCACTAATAAAAGTTGCTTATTGTATAATTTTGTGATAATAAAAGCATTTCTGTTCAAAAGATAGATGCTAGTGTACTATCTGACTTTATGTTATCCCTGAAATTATGACAGTGTGTTCCAAAGAAACTTGTCACAATGTAAGGACAGTGGTACTTCAGATGTACCATTTTGGACTGATGATTTGTGAACTGCCTCTCTATCAACACAATAGGAAGACAAACTTTTATTTTTGTGTGGGCAGGATATAATACAACGTTTAAAAACAAAGGTGAATCTTTTGGTATGTATTATGTTTTCATTTTGTTTTCTTGTTGTTTTTCTTTCTGCACTTTTTTCTTTTTTGTATCTTCCAGTTCTTTTTCTTTTTGTGTACCAAAGCAATACAAAAAATCTTCCTAAAAATCAGCTTCTGAAAACTAAAATCACTTAAGTATATTATGGTATTCAGGCAACCAAGAATAACCCAAAACCAAACAGCTCTGCAGAGGTAGAAGACACAAAACCACACATTCTTATAATTTCTTAAATTTGAATAAATAAAAATTTTCCTTACCGAATTCCCATGTTTTCAAGATGAGATCCAGTGAGAGATGTTACAGTTGAACCGGTTATTCTATTTTCTAGAGTTAAATACATAAATTTAAAATTTCTTTCTGAAATTGTCATTTTGAAATTATAAATTATTTGGACAGGCTACAATTAGTCTGACTACATGACTTCAATCCATTAACAATATACACATTAATAAACCTGAAGTACATACTGTACTGCTTTAATTCATACAATCACAAATTATTCAAGGAAACCATGCAAATATAGAGTATGAAGGGGCCACTAATCTGTTCTTTTTTTTTTCTTTATAAGTCATCTTGGAAAATATGATAGAAAATTTAGAATCCAAATACAATGATATCTACAGTCCCTAATTAGAGAATTAACATTAGGAAAAGACATTATCCAAATAATGTCACTCAGGCAATAATTGATCTATTCTAATTGACTCATTTCTTAAAATTATGAAACAGTATTTGAATTGAACAAACTTGCTTGCTAAATATTCAACATTTCCTTCAGAATCAGAATCAAGTACTTAATGTTTAACGTATATATTACGTTATTCAAAAAAGTATCAATTATTCATAAAAGTGGGGAGTGAGAGTGGCTAGCTCAGACATGGGCCCCAGATTTAAGAGGCTGCCCAGGGCTTACATGGGTCACCCTTCCCATTGACTAGTAGTTTTGAATTTGGTTGTCTGCTTCCAATAGAAGCATTTGATTTGTGCGACTGTAGGGTTCTATCTTTGTTTTATTTAGTACATAGACTGAAATTTGATTATGGAGGGTGAGTGATATGTTTACTTTTTGCTTCTATCTATCCTCAGTGAAAACACTTGTTTTGTTTCGGGACAGGGGATGTCACACGCTTACCATCTTTGACCATCACAGTACCACAGAGTTTGAGAGGCCCTGGTTTAGAAATTAGTAGTATGAGGTAGAAAACTCACCTCTACAGAAAGTTAAATGAGTGGAGATCCAAAAACTTGTTTCCTTTATTAAGTTAGCAAAAGGATACTGAAATCACCAGACTGCCATCAAGTAAAGTCAAGAGCCCTGATATCCTTTTAACACGGATCTTATACAGGATACACCAAATTCGAAGGACTATAGGCTGATTGTATAATTAGTTTACAATCATCAAGATGAGGATATAAAGGGTGTCATTTTGGTAGCAGGAGTGTCTGCTTGTCCAGAGAAGAAAGGGAGCAACACATCGGCATTAACTTTATTGTAATTTCTTTCTTTGATTGTTGTGAGCCACTCAGAGTTGTTGAGAGTCAGGCAACATAAACGTTTAATAAATAATCAAAGGCATAGATACAATAACATGAAGGGTTAATTTACAGGGTAACAGAGTGATTCTTCTTGTTCTCTAAATATAGGAAAATCTGAATATTATCTTTATCTTCGAGTAAATCAGCATAACCAGAAGACATTTCAAAGCTTCCCTGTGGATAAAGGAAGGATGTTACATAGTAAAGAATGTGGATCTTGCCAGTGTCCTGAAGATTTGCTACTTGCATGGCAGTTTGACCTTGCTAACATGAGACAAGAAGAATGTTACATTGCAGAGCAAGCAGTTCTATGCAAGGTTGTCAAGTATCACAGCCTTCTAGGTTCTACGCAATCCACAAAGTTTATCCGGCATACCCTCCAACATTACTGCAGTGGAAATGGCAATCCCAGAAGCTTGTATGATTTCAGCATCATGGCAAATCATGCTTCCTATGAAACAGGGAATCCAAGTAGATATAACAGAATATATTCCCGGCCATCCCGTTAGTTTGCTTATACTGTAACATGTTTCTACATATTAAAGCCTCCTTTGAATTGAGCTTGCTTCTTGCTGATTTCATGGAGTGTTCCATACAGATTTCTTGACAAGACTAGGGAAATCAGTTTTCTACTTCCTTCTTCTGAAATGTTTTTGACTTGCCAGTTTAGCCTAGCTATCTCCCATCCCACACCTGACCCTGGTTGGCTTCCAATCCTGACAAGCCAACTCAACTGACTCGCAGAACTGCCTGCCACTTTGCTGGGGGGAGGGGGAACAAATGGAGCTGTGGACCACAGGGAAATCTGCACCCCTCGCTCCCTACCCTGGCATGTCCCCAAGGGCCCCCTCCCTCGAGGGAGGAAGAAGGCTTACCCGTTGACCGCCAGCACTCCCCAGCCAGTCATACCTCATCAGCAGGCATCCAAGTCACTCCTTTGTCCTTCCCTCACTACAACCGCCATTAAGAGATTTCAAATTTCAGCCTTGGTTCCAAAGCAGCCAATCACTGCTCACCCGTCGGGTCTTGCCACCAACTGATTGGGTGCAGGGGCCAAAGGGAGGCGGGAAAGAGGGCAGGGATATGGCCCTACCATTTTCTCTTGCACCACACAACCTACAGGTTTCTGGGAAGGGTAGTTGGAAGGTGTGGTGGTGCTGAAGTGGCCATGACTTTGCCAAATTTTAATCCCATAGGAGTCATGGGTCCCAGATTTTGGTCACATTCTGTAAGTTAGCCCATTTGAAGTACCTTGGTTGAAAAACTGTTGCCCTATGATGCACTGTTTCACCCAGCTGAAGGTTGCAGACACAAGAGTTTTAGTAGTATATAATGAAATGACTGCTTTTGGACATGGGGTGAGTTAATCTAATGGTTACACAGGCAGGACCTAGGAGCAGTCTAGAGTCATTTCTACATCAATGATTTACAACGTCAGTCAACAATTACTGTGCTGATATAACAGTAATAAAAGCAAGCCTGATATTGCCACTACATGTCTGAGGACAGTATAAATCAAGTGAGGACCTCATTCAGGGAGGAAACAAGGTAAGTAACTGAAACACTAATTCTATAAAATTTATTTGTAGTGTAGTAATGGAATGCCTATAAACATATAAATGTCTTCCTTGGAAAAAGTGTTTTGGATAGAGTTAATAGTGGGCTTAAGGTACAATATTGGGATACAATCTGATACACACTCATCCTGGATTAAACCAACATCACACCATTTTTTTTATTTTAAAAGACTGATACAGCCACCCATATTGCAATAACAACCCTGGGTAGTGCAGTAAAAACAAGCCCCTCCCATCAATAAAAAATTCTATAAAAACTCATGGCAGTCAACACCGATTGGAATCAATCACAGGAGGAGGAGGAGAACCATCACAAAACAGTGCCCCCACCTCCCAGTGCCTGTCCAGAAGGAGATCAGGAAGACCAGGACAGATGCACCACCCCTATCCCAAGCCCTCCACAGGTCATCCACCAGCACAACTAATGCCATCTCAGTGCTGTACACCACCCTGAACCCCAACTGAAAATAATCCAGATAATCTGCTTCATCCAGGACCCTCTGCAGGTCAGTGCCCACCACCCGCTCCAATGATGAGACATTAATCACCACTTGGACCCAACTGTGTGCCACCTCCCAGGAGGCCTTAACCAACCAGAAGGGGGCACGGATCCAAAACATAGGTGGCAAAGCTCAGAGCCCCACGGACTCTGTCCAATTCCTTTGGAGCAACTAGCTCCAACATATTCCAATTACTTCCAAAGGACCTACCCAGCTGGCATCTAACCCCAAGCAAAATCAAGCAACTTTATCCAACAGATGTTGAGCATATTCCTCACAGCGGCCCTGCAAAGGCTCTCCCAATCCCTCTTTACCCAGAAGGGAGCTGTTTAACCTAAACAAGGCAGCCCGCCACCATAGGAATCAGTTCCCCTTAACAGCCCATCATCTGGGCCTTTTTCTACTGCTGAATTTAAAAAGTGCTATCCAAGTATCCTTGAGAAGGCAGAAAACTATACCGTTATGGTATCTGTTCTCCCATTTCCAATCCCGCCTTCACTGCGGGAGGTAAGTGGGAGACAAATTCTAACAGATTTTAAAGACGCTGAAGCTGCCTTTGAACATTACAATAGGGAACAGAACCTCGCTTTAATAGCGGTACAACTAAAGGTTATTCCAGCATGTCTCACTCACAGGCTGGGGATGATATAAAATTGTATATAATTACATACATGTATATTTTATATTTAGTATTTACACACACACACATATATATATTCTTATATTTAGCATTGAAGCATTTAGACTTTTATTATGGATTTCTGTATCCTGTTTTCTTCTTTGCTACAAGTTTGTAAGCTTGGAGGCCTTTTTCCTAACCTTGATAGTTAAGGAGCTGTCCCCATAGAAACAAGATAAGGTGCACATTCCAAGGATAGTTTCTTCCTAGGGAAAAGATGTTTAGCTAACGGTCAAGGGGCCCTAGGAAGGAAGGAAGGAAGGAAGGAAGGAAGGAAGGAAGGAAGGAAGGAAGGAAGGAAGGAAGGAAGGAAGGAAGGAAGGAAGGAAGGAAGGAAGGAAGGAAGGAAGGAAGATGGAATGATACTGAGGTGGGAAATGGGAGATAAGGGGTGGTATTCTAATGGAGGGACTGAATGGAATGAGGGGAGGGGGTCGAACTGCGGCCACCCACCTAATAGTTTGCTGTCACTGCTTCTAGGTGAAGAATAAAGAACTTAATTTCATGCAACTGCTTGTTGTCTCTTTGATCCTGGCTCAGAAACGAACCTGGTAAGAAACAAAATTCTAACAGGGATCAGATGAAGCCAAACACGGCAGAACAAGGATGCTGCCGGTGTTTATGTGTGCCACAGCTAGGGGCATGTAGGGGAAAGCCCTGTGATTCCGCGTTCCGCAGTAGAAAAAGTGCCACTGCCCTCTCTGATAGCACAAGTGAAAGTAAACCTGCCCCTCGCTCACTGGAGAGGATGAGCGTCGACTTTTGCAGCGGCCCGCACCAAACTTCGGGTCAGAGAGCAAGAGCATCCTCGAAAGAAAAACGTTCCCGACTCTAGTCCCTTTCGGCGAGTGGCCAAGATTCTCACGTTCCGGGCAGCTTTTCCGTCTGCAGTGAATCGTAAGAACCACGAAGGGGCTTCAGCCCCGAACTGCACTCAGATCCCGCAGCGGGTCCCCGCCATCAACCTACGCGGGGCCACACACAGCCAAAGGCGACGTCGCCCGGGCGGATACCAGTCGGCGTTCAAATGCCCGGCAAACGCCTGCAGCAACGCTAGGCGGCGGCTCGTAGGCAAACCTTCCCGCGGCCCGCCCCGCTATTTCACTTGCCGGCTTGCCCGCGTACCTCGAAAGCAGTGCAGCTCCGCAGCTTCGAAGCCCTGGCGCTGGAGGAAGGCGCACAGCTGCTCCGTGGTCCAATACCGAAGGTGGAACTTAGCATCAGCCGCCGAGCCCGCAGCTGTAGCGCCGCGCTTTTCAGGCGTGCAGAAGCCATCGGCCGGGCTGGTGGGCCGGGCCCGTTTAAGGGAGCTTTCCTGGTTGCTATTCGACATTGCTCGCAGCTGCGATGAGGAGAGCGAACAGCTGCCTCCCTTCGCTCGCGCAGGCTCCGGGCCCGCCCTGCCGCCACCTCACGTTGCCACGAGCGAGACTGCCCAGCGAGGGAGACACGTGACTGCAAGTGGCTTCTCCGGACTGGTGGGGGGACCTATGCGCGCCTCCGCCCGCTGGCGGCTCATCCTGCCATGCTAATAGAGCTGGAATGCCTGGAAATAAGGGCCGGGCTTGACGACCGCGACCCACCGATGGAAAGCCCGACCTATGTTCACCCTTCCCCGTCCCCCTTCGGAATTTCGGGCTCCTCCGCCCCCTTGCGGAGAAATGAGCGCCCCCAGAGCTGATGTTTGTTACACCTTAGGGATCCAGGGTGATGGTACAGTGACCTCTAAGTCAGACTTCCATCAGGTCAAAGAGAACATCTCTACCCACGTTTTGAGGCCTGAATCAGCCTGCTTGTCATCTGCACTGTTTCAAATTAAAAGGTAATAATCCTTTTTTTAAAGATACACATCAAAGCAGTTACAAATTTAATGCACAAGGAAAGAATATTCTGTGTAGCTCCATGTCATCATCTCACCCCAAAAAATCTCACGGTGTGCTAGCTTCCATCTTCAGCATTCCCTCCCCAAGCACAAAATTTCTCAGGCCCCTCCCCTTCTCACATGTGTGTGTGTCTTCCAGTCAGTGTTGACTTCTGGCAACTGCCTGGACAAGCCCTTGCAGTTTTCTTGGCAAGAGAAGTGGTTTGCCGTTTCTTCCTTCCTAGGGCTGAGAGAAAGTGACTGGCCAGTCTCCCAGTTTCTAGCTTTGATGCCTTCACCACCACACCAAACTGGCTCTCATTCTCAAATATGAGCTGTTCCAAAATATTTCCAGATACAACTGCAGGGGATGCACTTTTCTTTTCCCAGGATTTGTCTCATCATTCTTAAATGATCCATTTTCTCCAGATGTTAAGAGACAAGATAAGGGAACATAGGCAAAGGGTGAATTGAATTACCATCTTCACTCGAGATGCTACCAGCTCTTACGGTTTTGTGAGACTTGCACTGTCTTGCAACCTTACAAATTATAATTCTCCAGCATACCGGCACACACACCCTTCCAATATAGTGTGATGCTATATGGAACTAATAAAGCAAACTAGTCTATAAATCTTAAGTCCTAAATCAAAATGCATTATTTGTTTTTTCCTTTTTGGGGTATTATTCACTCCCTCATCCACCTGTCTTGACAGGTGGCAGTGATCTTGCTTTACCTCTGACACTAACCAGGGCTGGCCCTGCTTACTTCTTGGATGGAAAAAATACTAGGGCTGTAGGCTAGACTACAAACTAATTTTAAACACTTTTTGAAAGAAGACAGCAGCAAACTACTTCTGTATAGCTGCCATGAAAACTGCATGATTGTATCAACCAAAAGTTGAGCTTGATTTCAGGGCATTTTACTTTAAAAAAAAATGTCCTTCCTCCATATAGGATCCCAGAGTAATGTCTGGAACATAGACAAAATATAAAGAGTAAATTGCAAAATACATGTGCAAATATTGAGTTCTTAAGAATCCTTCCTCAGGAAGAAGATAAAGCAAGAGACAGGAGAAAGAAACAAGACAGTTCAAGACAGACTGGTATTGTTAGTTTTAGATCACAAGGAATTTGCTGTGTCTTAAAGAGCAAACATTCTGTGGCCAAACTGCTCCATGATCAATTGTTGCTTGAAATACTTGGTTTTAATATTTCTATAGCGGTATGTTTCTCGAAGCCTCTATCGTCACCATTGTGTCATCCCTTATTATCCATGTGCACTGCCTGTAAACTTCAAAATTTCTGGTGAGAAATGGGAGGAGCTTGGAATGGAAAGGGGAAAGCACTGGACAAAACCTCTCGCTAATGTGGAGAAGAGATGGAAATGGAAGATATTGGGGGGAAAAATGAAGCTCAGAGAGCATCAAGAACCCAACAATTCAACCCTGAACTACATATATTATTGTAAATGGAAGAGAATAAGCCAAGACGGAAAGCAGGAAGCAACAGAGGTGTGAAGTAGGAAAAAAGGAAATAATTGAATAAATAGCCTGATAGGAAGATCAGTTCAGCAAGCACTGGGTAATGTAAGAAATTACTGTTCAATAGTGTGGGGCAGCAACTATTCTTTGAGAACCAACATTTCTATATAAAAATGATTTAGGATTTGGAATATGATGATTTGTTTTAAAGGGCTGTATTAATATTTAGTTATATTTGAGAAATTTTAAGATAAAGTATATCCATTACCATTGTGTAGGACTAATTGTCAATCTGCCCTCTCAATATTCATTGAGCTCTGAGATATTCATGTGCATCAAGAACAGAACTGAGGTGTCTAAAGCTAATAAGCTCAAAAGCACAATTAACTTGGTAGATGACAATAATAAAGCAGTCAGGTGATAGTTCTCTTACACATAATGCAAACTCCATTAACCTTCCTTCCTTCCTTCCTTCCTTCCTTCCTTCCTTCCTTCCTTCCTTCCTTCCTTCCTTCCTTCCTTCCTAGCACCCTTGCTACCTACATTATCAGAGCAGAATGTGGCAAAAAAGTTTTTGGGAAACTTATAGCTACTCTTCAGGTCTTTGCTTGAATGGTGTGACAGAAAATGAAGATTCTGGAGGGGAAGGCAAAAAGTGGAGGAAGGGACCATCCAATCCAAAAGGGATCTTAGGACATTTCAAACATATACTCTATCTGAACTGAAATAGAGATTTTATTCCAGTGTTGGAGATCTACAAAGAAAATGAAGGACTATGTTCTGGGTTTCAAGTATTTAAGGGCAACTAAAGCATTATATACTGTATAATGATTGACTAGTGACAATCTAGACACAGATGTTTAAGAGGTTATGAAAGGATTATGTCATAAATATGAACTAAAGTGGTAGAAAGGTACACCTCCATCTAGAGGAACAGAGATATAAAGTATATTCATATGAATCTTATAGGAAACTACAAGAAAGAACACAGAGATGTGCTCTTAACTTTTTTTTCTAATTGTGGGTCACATTTGGGAGCTGTAATGTTCTGATTGGACAACCCACCTTTCCCAAAAGAAAACTTTTCACAGATTAACCATAGATAACACCCTCCACCCCCCTGGAAACAGAGGCTTGCCCCTCTGCATGCAATAACTTCCTGACACTCATCTGGTCCAATGACTTTGGATAATTAGTTTTGCTTCTGTATATTCTTTATACAGATCTATCAGTTTTTATGCTCTACAACACATGTATTTTACAAACTTATAAAAATATCAAATACTAGAACTTACAGGGTGTTTGTGATGTGTGACTATCCTCCATTTAAAATGAGGATTAAAAAAAACATCAAATTTACAGGGTTACCACTTTGTTAAATATTGAAGTGTGAGTGTGGCTGCAAGCAATACCTTTCTGTCTTATATAACTTTATTGTTTCTTTGTGAGTATATTAAAGGCTGGCAATGTAAAAAAAAAATCTCTCTCGTAGTTAGAAATTCCATGAAGTGAGTATGATTTCTATATCCATTGTACATGTGAGGAAAATACATTTTTAGGTGAGGAAGATAAGTTTTCAGAATCTTCAGATGAATGGGAGCGCCTAAACAAAACTGAAACATAAAGGAATGTGCAGCAGCCTTGGAGTTGGTGTGAAGTAGCCTGGTTGTAAAAACCTTATCAGAACATTCCCATAGCAACCAAGGCATCTGTCTTGAATGAGGATGTGTTCTTCCTGGCATTTGGCACCCTGAATTGCCCCCTCCCTTTGTTTCTTCTTCTCAGTAAGACTATCATTTTCTTTGTAAATTTGTAAATAGCAGAGGGGCATGAAGTAACTCAAGATCTATGTGTGCCTACATCAGGATATGAGTATGTATGCAGGCATCATTTTTCCCTTCCCCTTTTTTGAAATGTATAAATATCAGTACATCTCTTTTGTTTGCAGGGGTGTTTCTCACTTCAGTGGGGTCCCCTCCAGTATGTACTGTTTAATAAATACTGCAGTTAACCTTGATTATTTTTGTCCTGCATTTTGATTCCACAGAAATTGGTGTCAGCAGTGCGATTCACAATCTTCAAGCTGCAACTGGAGACGACAGCAGGGCACCCTTCATGGTGAATGTTGAGGTGGGCCTCATCCTATGTCCCTTTCCTTGCCATATAAGGGCACCGTTTAGGAGCATGTTCCTTTTGTGTCAAGCAGAAGCTGACCCGAGAGTCTGCTCAAACTCCCCTTTCCTGTTGTCGCATTCAGTGAAGTCACCTCAGCTGCTAAACCCTATGCAAGGGAAGTGTTAACAGTGCTCTGGCAGACTGTGAGTGGGCCTGTGTGTGTTTTCCCCTTTAAGTTAATCCACTGTGCACCAGAGCTGGGTGTCGGTCTTAGGACCATACCTGTGCCCTATGGGCTGTGAAGGAAAGAGAGTGAATGAAAATGTAACGGATCACAAAAAGCTGATCCTCTTCAGTCAAGAGAGCAGCCCATTATGTGAATCTAAGGACCAAATAATCAAAGCAGGAGAGAAGGAAATTGGCCAAGAAGAATCTCCAGATCTTGGACGCAGGCAGAGATCATAGCAGATAAGTAAATCTGAACAGGAATTTAGAATCTCTGGGAGGAAGAAGGAAAAGAAAAAGTAAAACAAAAAGAGAGAAACAAATGGGTAATTTGCAAGCAAAGTCAGTTTTGTATTACTGAAATACCAGTTTGGATCAGGAGTGGTTAAATACATGAAACAATGGAATCAAGCTACAAAGGGAAACTGGCCGCTTTGGGGAAATTGGGACAAAGGTAGATTAGAAAAGGTTCACAAATTCATTTTAAGTCTCCCACCCAAAGGAAGAGAGAGGCAGCAGAGGCAATTTGTCATCTGGGCAACCGAAGCAAACAGATGAGAGGTGGAGAGCAAAGCCAGCAGCTGGAGGCACAATTGCCGGAAAGACAGCATCATGTTTAACAGAGAGGGAAGACCCCCTCCTGGCGTTTTTGCTGACTACTTCTCCCCACAATCTTAATAACCAAAAGGAAGGGTCACTTGCTCAACCAGCTGATGGGGCAAGTATGGAGGGAGGAGCTGCTGCAGCCCCCAAGTCCCCAGCTTGGCCATCAGATTCCACTAGTACTAGTCCTATGGCCAGTCATACTAGACCCCAAACTCAATTATATCCCATGAGGCAAGTGCCTAGTGCTGCCGGAGAAATCACAGAAGTCCATGTCCCCTGGAACTCCACAGAGTTGGAGGCCCTGAGATGGAGATTTCCACTCATTCATGAGAACCCAACCAAATTCAGGGAAAAATTGAATTTGTTCATTGATGCATACCATCCAACACATGCTGACTTTAGAATGTTAATTTCTCACATTGTGCCAACTACCGTGGCAGCCAGAATTTACAGACAATCTAACTGGCCAGTAGAGGCTCCAAAGTCAGCAGTGGAACAGAAAACTTTGAGCAGTCACTTACAAATGCATATGCCTTTGCTGATTTATTTTGCAAATGGAAGTGGCAAATAGCATGTCATTCTGATGGCAAATTAGAATTACTGCTTCCAGAAGAAGACGATGTTGATGTGGAGGAAGTTCAAAAAGAAGTGTTCCAGCTATTATCTGCCATGGTTTTAACACCACCCCTGTCCCTGTTTTTACCGGCAGCATTGGGGGGGGGGGGGGGCAACAGAAGAATGGAACTGTGGCTTCATAAAAAGGGCCACTCCATTTAAATTGGAGAGCAGTGCATTGCCCCAGTGATTGACTTGCTGCTCAAGCAAGAAGTACTTGAGACATCCAGCTCATGTAATACACCAGTATTTCCTGAACAGAAACCAGGAAGTAATCCACCCAAGTATCCCTTTTACTCAATTACACAATGGTAGCCAGCCCTTATATCATTTTGTCAGACCGCAAAATGGTATAAGGGACAGAAAAAATTTTCATACCACTGGACTTGGCAAATACTTTTTCTCTCCTACTGTATGAAAGTTCTCAATATCTACTAGCTTTTACCTTTCAGGGCCTTCAGTACACGTGTATGCGGGCCCCACAAGGCTTGGCTTTAAGCCTAACCTGGTTTTCAGTAACCCTTACAAAGAGTCTCCTGGCTTTTTCTAATCCCTTGCCAGAGCTACTATTTTACAATATGCTGATGATGTGTTGATTACAGCTGAGGAGGAAGATGCACGCAAAAAAGTCACTTTGACCTTATTTTGGTTCCTTTATGAGGAAGGCTACAGAGTGAATCAGAAGAAACTACAGTTTGCTCAGACTCGAATTAAACTTATAGGCCACATAATATCACATGGCCACAAAGCTATTGATCCAGAATGGGTTCAAGCTATCTGTGCAATGCCACCCCCCAGCTCAGTAAGGCAGCTGATGTCATTTATTGGAAAAGGGCTATTGCAGACAGTGGATTCCTCAAGTGGCTGCAAAGCTACAACCACTTTATGAAGCCACAACCACTGACCCTTTCGTTTGAGGCCCTGCCCAACAACAGGCATTTGAGCAATTAAAAGTGGACCTTGTGCAATCCCTGGCCCTGGGACTCCCTGACTATACAAAGGACTTTTACTTATTTGTAGCCAAAAAGGAAGGCTGTGCATATGGTGTTTTAACTCAACAACGTGGAGACCAGTGGCCTGTCTGTCATACAAATTGGATCCTGTTGCGCAGGCTTACCCACCTTATTTACGTGCAGTGTGAGCAACAAGTTATTTATTGACCCACGCCAGGAATATTTTGCTGCAGCATAATGTCACTGTGCATGTGAGGTACAAGCCCTTTTAAACCATAGGCATCTCTTACCCATTTCAGTATCTCATCTCACATCATACGACATGCAACTTTTGCAGAACCCAAATGTGACAATTTCTAAAGTTCCCCTTAAAAATCCAGCTGAATTTTTCCTGCCTCCTGTGGCAGAGAAACCACAGCCAGAACAGAAATTTTTACAATTGTTATCCTGCACCGTACCTATAGATGCAGTTTGGGTGCAGAAACATGCAACTGAAAAACAAAGACAAATGGAAAAAAGAACCAAGCAGCAAATTATGAAGCAGGAGTGTGGAAATTTAAAGGGAAAGTAATTATTCCAAGGATGGCAGTAAGGCACATCTTGAGGTTGCTACATGACCAAAGTCATAAAGGAACAGAAGCATTAGCCCAGAGGTTTAAGCAACATTGGGCAGGCGAAGGGATTCATACAGAGGCACAGGAGATAGTTGGCAACTATGTGGTCTGTTTGGCCCACTCTAAGGGGTCTCAGGCTACATCCCTCCAGACTGCCTGAAGGGCAGTACCCTTTCCAAATGATACTTTGCTGACATGCCTCCATGTAAACAGAAGAAGCATCTACTGGTTGTTATATGCACCATTAGTAACTATGTAGAGGCATTTGCTACCAGGAAAGCAAATGCCAGTGCAATGGCCAAGTGCTTGTTAACTGAACTGGTGTCAAAATGGGAGGTGTCAGCAGTTATCCATTCAGACAGAGGCAGACATTTTGTGAATCAGGTCATCCAATGAATGGGTACTACTCTGCGAATAGAATTCAAATATCATTGTGCTTACAGGCCACAAGCATCCTCTCTAGCTGAAAGGATGGTGGGAACCTTGAAAAATCACTTGGCCAAACTAGTAGAAGTAATTGGTTGGGGCTGAGTAGATGTACTCCCATGGCACTTTTGGCCATCAGGAGCTCCCCTTTAAAGGAACTAAAGATGTCTCCCTATGAAATTGTATATGGGTGACCAATGCCTTTAGGCCTTGTATTGATCCCTATCCCAGAAGATGTTCATCCTGATCCATGGTCAGGTTACTTACGTGCTATACAATCTTTTCAACAGAAGCTGCACTAAACCCAAGAGCGAGTCAGACAACATTGTGACCGAAATGGGCTACCTGAAACTGAACCATTTGACCAATTGCAAGCAGGAGATTGGGTATATTGAAAAGTGCATCAAAGGAAAGACTATCTATCCCCAACGTAGAAAGGCCCGCAACAAGCATTATTAGTAGCTCACAGCAGTGCAAAGTTTGAAGGTCTGACCTTGTGGGTTCACCTAAGTCATCTCAGGCACACTTAAGCTCCAGAAGCAACCATTATCAAAGACATTGTTCCAGGCTCCCGGGAAGCGAGCAGAAGAAAGAAGAAATATGACATTTTGACTACATAATCCTGAAGAGCTACAAAGGCAAGTTATAATGGACTTGTAGGGAACAGTCATACAGTACATACACTTTTTGTAGTTTAATTTCGACATTTAGACTACTGCAGCTATCATATTTAGCTTATTCTATTGTGCTGTTATTCTTTTCTTCCTTTACTTCCTGCCTCGTAGCAAAGCAATGGCTCTGCTAAAGATTGTGTTCATGTTGATTGCCGTGGTTTCTATGCAACTGCCAAGGTGTAAGATGCAGCAATCACTGAACTGGCTACCTACAAACAACTCTTATTTAACCAAGGCCAATTCCATAATCCTGTCTGGTGAACCTTTCTGTGCTCTCAAGGGAACAAATTGGATTCTGTGTTCAAAACATACTTTGTAGGAGTACCTAAGCAGTTTTTGGAAGTACTCCGTACTAGTTCTAAGCTGAACCCAACACGTGAACCACTCAGCCTTGATCACCTAGGGCAAACCCTTCTATATGTTCAGTCTACACCTACCAAGCACCAGTGGACCAATCAAGCACTATACAGGGTAGAAACCAAAGGCAATTTGCCAGGGTGCAACTGTATGTGACTGTTTGGCTGTTACGATAAAAAGACATGCCTTTTCCTACTGGCACTTGCAAATTGCACAAAGGTAATAGAGCTTGGCTCTATTATATTCACCACTACTTACCAAAGGACTGGTATCTGTTGTGTGGAAACTATGCCTTTTCATACTTTCCAGAACACCCCAGTGCAATTGGGCGTTTAACTTCATTTCATGCAGTGCCACTTGTCCAAAATTACCCTCATCACAAAACCAAGCGAGTATGATACATTGAGGGCCCCCTGCTTGACAGTGCTTGTGATGACCACATAGGTCTATTAAATATCAGAGGTGTTTATGGGCTTGCTATCTCCATAATTGGCATACCAGCTTTAGCAATCCATGCCTACCTTGATATCAGAAAATTGGCTTGTTTAGTTATAAAAGGCATAAATAAGACTTCCAATGTTATAGCTCTCCTCACTGAAAAGCAGGAACAGCTAAGAACAGCACTCTTGCAAAACAGACTGGCCATTGACTTTATGTTGTTCAAAATGGCCATGCATGTGAAGAATTTCCAGGTCTGTGCTGTTTAAACCTAACTGACAATTCCTTACGAGTAAAAGCCACTGTACAAGATTTAGGGGATATAGCAAAGTGAGTTACAGAACAAGCCCCCGGTACTTTATGGACTTGGTTGTCTGGGACAGGTTGGTTGCAATATTTGGCAATTCAGAGGCTGGGTACGTTGCTGCCCTGTTTTCCTGTCTTAATATTTCCTCAATTTCTTTAGAAGTTTACCATTTATAACTGTTGGAGGGCGAGTCAGGATAGAGCTGATATGACATATACATGGACATTTAAACAAATGAGGAAGCTTATTCTAAATATTAAGATACAGATATACTAGTATGAGCCAATATATACAAGTGGAAATATAATTTACAAGAACCAGCAAGCTGCAGCAGCTGGGAAGCGCCAGCAAGGATCAGCAAGCATTCATTTGCCCAGCTACCTTCTCTCGCAGTTCCCTGCACTGACCTTTCACCTTTTGCACCCAGCCACAGCAGCCAGGAAGCATCAGCATTTGTTCACCTAGCTGCCTTTGCAGTCTCCTTTTTGGATCCAGCTTCTCCTGCACAAGTTTCCTCCATGTGGCTCCCTGAGCCTTCGGAGAGCTGCACTCTCTTTGCAGAGTCTTAGGAAAGAGGGCATGCTGGCTGAGGAATTCTGGGAGTTGAAGTCCACTCATCTTAAAGTTGCTGAGGTTGAGAAACACTGAACAACGGTAAGCAGCACATCTTGGTATGATTCCTGCCTGGAGCTTGGCTTGGGAGCTCCAGCACCTAGTCCCAACAAATGCAAGAATTGTTGGAGGAAGGCAAAGGCTGTATGCCACTTTACAATCTTTAGGATTTTACCTGTTGTAAGAACTGAGTATCAAAGATTTATTTACATGGCTAAATCAACTTGTAACGCTGTTGTAACCCAGAACAACAGTCTATTGTTAGGGAAGGTGTGTGCTACAATAAAGGATTGTGTATAGTTCTCTTCTACTTTGCAGTGTGTCCAATCCTTGGAAAACAAAGAACCTTCACAAGTGATGGCAGAGGTGGGATCCAAGCATGCAGATGATGACCAGGGCGTGCCAATGGGTGCGTGGATAAGGAGGCCAAGTAGGAACCAGTGTTTGCTAGTACCCTGGCAACACAAGCGCACCCTCAAGCTTGGGCATATACCAGGCACTAGCAAATGGAGCAAGAAAAGGCAAAGATGGCTGCTGAGGAGCAAATGGAAGAATGAGGCAGATGAAAGTGAAAGCAAGCCTGACCTAGCAGAACCATGGGCTAGTATTATGAAGGAAATGTTACGACAGGAAATCGAGGGCAAAGATGGCATTTTTTGTTCTTAGGAGTGTGTGCACGTGTGTGTATGTGAGAAAAGAGAAAGGCTGACCTTGTTTTTTAAACTCTGGTAAGCATATTTTAGGGTTTATATTTGTGTTCAAAATCATAGGAAACTATAAGGGTTATTTACAGCAAATATAGTGTGTGTGTGTGTGGGGGGGGGGTTTTCCAAATAATGCCAAAAAGTAAAAAGGTCAACAATATGCAGGAGAGAAAGGGTCATTGTCTACACTCCCCCACTTATTTCCTGTTTTAGTGATTTCCTTAGTAGCTGAAATGAAAACATGCCTTAGCATTTGCTCTGAAAGGTGTTTCAAAGGCCATAGGTGAAACACTTTTGGTATCTGGAAACATGCTTTCAAAGGAAAAAGTAATTCATTCCTCTGAAAACACAGCTCACACATTTCTTTGAAACATTTGGGTGGAATGGATCATTTTAGTGATTCTGTAAGAAGCATAATGTTGATAAGATTTCCTATTTAAGTACACAGCATGCTTGACTTGTTTGCCCCGTCAGCCAATCTTCAAAACTAGGCTATAAACTTATCAACTGCCTCTATACTCGGAGTAAACTAGCATTATATTACATACATGTGTTTCTGATGGGAAAATCTTGCCTTAGGTCTGGGTGAGCATTCATTTCTGAAGTAATTCAGATTTATGAAGCATTATGAAACACATCAATGCTGTACACAGGACAGGGGCTACCATAAATATTGGTCTTGTGTGCTCATTTCTTCATTTTTAGTATATTGAGGCACTGTAATTCAAATACACAATTTCCACATGGCTCAAGATAACAAAACAATCCAAATCAGATCAGAATAAAGTTTTTTTTTTTATTAAGTCTGTTTACAGGGATAGATCCAAACCCAATTTTTAATCTGGAACATTAGTCATATATTCTAATCAACCTGTAATTAATACAAAAGTTCTAATTAATATAAAACTTAATGAATGTAAATCATTAATGCACAATTAAGCAGAATTTCAGCACCAACCTTTTAACGTCAGACCTGAGAATATGCCTGTGGGGCAGATAAGTGAAGAAAGCAAGGACATAACTTGAGCTCTATGGATAGTAGGCAAACCTCTTGGAGGCTAGGGCCTCCATCCAAACATTAGACATTAGTCATCAACTAAAGAGCTAGTGGCTACATTTGAAGGAGGAGACCTATTCTGGTGCCTGGGTTGTATACACATTGGTGAATTGGACCACTCTGTTAGGAGTAGAACTGTACTGTACTACCAGAACTGGGCTGCAAAAATCAGACAACCACTAAAGGGCACTGATAAGTTAGGGGTTTCTGTATCTCTGTGCAGCCATCTAGTGGTCTCCAGAGTTAGTATGCATGGAGGCAGTCTGCTATGTTTGCTCACAGCCTGCTTTTGTCTGTTGTTCCATATCTTCCCATTGTGGCACCTTGGCAAATTCCTAGCTACCTCTATCAGCATGCACCAATCTGGCAGCAATCATTGGCCAGTTTTGTTTTTTTGTTTTTGTTTTTAAAAAAGGCTGAAGGCCTGGAGGGGCTCTTTGTCTTAGAAGATCCCAGGCTAGACACCTCCCCTGCCTTGAATGTACTGATGCCGCTGAGAGAAAGGTGAGTTAATTAAGATCAACTGACTGGAAAAGAAACATAAAAAACCAGTTACATATAATTGAAACTACTGTATACTGAGTATACTTTTATGCCACACTCTGTGATAACAAGCCAAATATTTCAAAAGGTAAAACACCATTTTTCCCCCAAACGAAAAATATACCTTTTATAAAAAGCATACCATTCTAGTTCCACACTTATGAATGTTCCTTCCTTCCTTAGGATCAATAAAGAATAAATATATTTAAGTCTGATGTAAAACAGTTTTCAGCTTATTACCTGGCTTTGTGGTTTATTAAACAGTAGATCTCAATGTATTATACTTTGGAATACTGACTAAATATAAAAATCCTTTAAAAGTAATTAAAATCTTAGGAAAGCAGTCTTAACAAAATGTAAAACTTTCTATACATGAATCAGAAATACAAAATAGTTTATGGTTCTTACTTTTAATACAATTCAAGTGAGAACGATCCTTTACAGTAATGATAGAACTTTATCTTTCTATACTTTTATAAAGTATTCCTAATGAATTTCCCTCTTTATAAAAAATTCAGCAAAAAATTAAAAATTTGACCAGGATAGAAAACTACGGTTAAAACCTCACAATATCTCATATTAATCTTATGCATACACTTAATTTGATAAGGCTTATATTTTGTGTAGATACTACACAAAGGAAAATAAGCTTTTTCAGGTTGAAAAAATTATTAAAAAGAATGTTACAACATTGTTACAAATTACAGTTGCTTAGTAGGTGGCTGACTCTGTTTAGATCTAAAGGTTCTATTACCAAGTAGTTCAGTAGAGAAGGCTGGAGTACCTTAAAATACTGGCTCAACCTATAATTTTCCTGGGCTCAGCAAGAGCTTTGGTAAATGCATATGAATAGTATTTTCCTAGGAAATCATTTTCACTGTTTGATAGGGTTTTTTTTTTGGATGGAGAGAGAAAAAGAAATAATTCTCAAGTATATACGTTTTTTTTCTGCATCTCAACAAATACTGGAACATCTTTTTTAAACCCAGCCAATGGTAGGATAAACCCAGCAGCCTCTCTCAGACATGGTGCTTTTTTATCCCTTTGATACAGCAGAGATATTTTTCCATTTTAAGAGCAGAGGAGGGCACTTGTTTAGACAATGCTTCAGCCTTCCCTTGAGAAAAACAGACTTGAGATGCTATATAGCCAGACACAGTATCGTGTAGACAGGTTTTTCATGTGAGAAGCCATATTAATTATGAATGAGTAACATGCTTGTTACAGATATTATACAGTGCATAGGCATCTATAGTGCAGAAGTAGCCCTCTTAAGCTCTATTAATATACAAGGAGTGCATCCATTTATTTATTAGAGGGCTCACTATCTCTTCAGGAAACTAACTTGGAATAAAGTAAACCAATATAGGTTATGATGAAAGACCACAAACAATTTTCACACAACTATCCTAGTAGCAAGACTAAAATTAATCACCCCAAATCCTACTCCAGTTCATCCTGCACAAAGCTTGCCATTCTACTAGGAGCTAAGAGTTCAGTGCTTTACAGAACAGCTTATTCAAAGGATTGATCCAACCATTCAAACAGGGGACATCTCTCCACTGTAAACTATACCACCTGATTTTACTATATTAATGATTTTACTATATTATTTTATATTAGAATAATGCATAGATCCTAATATTCTTTTAAAGAATAAAAACCAAAAAATATTTTGAAGTGAACCATAAACCCAAATAACCATGCCAGAAAATAACTGACATTGTAATTATGTTGGGAAAGGAATCTTAAAATCAAGATTTCCTCATAAGCTCCTACTTTCACATAATAATTCCAATAACATTTGTTATATTAAAATGCATTAATATAGATCTGATCAAAACCTTCAAAATAATGTCATAAATATTCATAGACTACACAATCAAAATTCATAACTGCTATAAAATTTGTTTCTATAAATGGAGCATCATAAAATTCTAATACAGTGATTGGTAATCCATCTAGCTACAAAAAGTAAAAACTTTAGGAAGGACAGAGTTGAGTCACAAGGAAGCTTTGGTGCTCACAGCATCTTTGCTGACTTAATGGTTTGCTCTTTCACTGACAACATCTTGAAGACGTTTAAGCAAAACATCATCATTCTCCTGGCAAAGCCTCTTAGCTGGTGATTCTGTGTCACTATCAATTGATATTGCTCTCTTCTTAGGTCTCTGTCCTTCTTGTTTAATCATATTGTTAATTTCCTTCAAACTCTGTCAAATTAAAAACATCACAATCAAGAATACTAAATTTCAACAGTTAAAATAGCTTAATATGTTTTATTAGGTTTTGAATTTTCAAAATACATTTGTACACAGCAATTAATATTTTACTTTTTAAAAAATATAATAGTCTCATTTTTATCACTTTCAAATTTCAGTCTAATATTTAACCTTTATCATCTTGCTATCTGGATCCTTTAAAAAAGACCAGAAAGACTATCCTGAAGTCAACATTTATGGATAAGGTTTTAACTCTTAATTGTTAGAAAGATACATCTTACCTTAGAAGGGCTCCCATTAAATTTATATAACAGCGCACTCTTAGGTGTCAGGCAAGTACCATTCTTATGTGGTGAAACATAAAGGGAATGTTGCTGAGAAATTCGCCGAGGAGACACTGGTAGCTGTTTAATGCTGGGGAAGGGAGAAAGCGGAGGTGCTTCCACCTTGGGGGGAAAAAATATACTTAGATACTTTGCTAATCTAATTTGAATTAATGTGTGTTAACTCAGAAATTGGTACTCTTTTGTAACTGAGGACTGCTCTTTTAAAATTATTGCTTTTATTCCTTTTGGCATCCAGATGTTAGAAGTTGCAGGACAATGATGATATAATGCCAGACTTTTTTTTCCCATGGTGTTTGTTTTTGTGGGGTAAAGTTCTCTTTAACAAACTTGTTTAGATGTGTAAAATCAATACAAAGGCTCACACAACAGTTTTTTGTTTCTGAAATATGACTGTGATTTTTTTTTAGTATTTTGGATGCACGTGTGCTTCTCAATTAACCCCTGATCTAACTGAAGCTACAAAAATGACAAATACTGAAGACAATTCTCTACCCAACTTATTTTATACTCTTAACTAGCTGGTGGGACCCTTTTTTCTTCACTTAGATTCCTAGAAGCTGTAGCCATTATTTAGCAAAAAATATAGCAAATCAACATCAGATAGCTACATCAGCTTTAGTTCAGCTGAACTCCAGTTTTTGCTGCTGAGGCTTTAACTCATAATACACAAGGATATTATGTTTTTCACCTATTTTAACCTCCCATTAAAATACACACATTTAGAACATGATATGTGAAAAGAAAATTGTTACCTATGAAGTACAGATAGCTATTTTTGACTTGCACTTATGAGTTGAATTTAGATCTTGCCTTTCCTTCAGGAGCTCAAAACATGACATATACTACTCCCCCTCTAAATTTATCCTTGTAACAACCCCAGGAAGTAGGTTGGGTGACAGTGACTGATCCAAAGTCACCTAGTGGGTTTCATAGCTGAAGAAGGATTTCAATCCTATTTTCCCCAGTCCCACTCCTAATTACTATTCCATAATGATTAAAAGTATACTGCGTTAACAGAAATTAAAAAGCAAAGAATTATGGATTCTTGCGTGTTAGGACAAGACGACTGAATGATTTTTCAAAAATACTTCAAAAATTATTGGAGATTAGCCTCTATAATAAATGAAAGCAATTTGCAGTTATTCAAATGATAGTAGATAGGAACCTTAAGTTTCAAAGTACATTACAAGACATCTTTCTTGGTCACAAAAAAGATGTCTAAAGTGTTAGAAAGACAATATAATGTAGTAATTAAGGTGTTGGACTAGGAACAGGGAGACCCAGACTCTGGTAATCCTCTGCCACAGAAGCTCACTGGGTGTCTTTGGGTCAGCCACTCTCCTTCAGCCCAACCTAGCTAACAGGGTTAGGAGGGAGCACTATGTATGCTGCCATCTGCTCTTGAATGAAAAGTGGGGCAGAAATTTAATTAATTTATTGTGATTAATTTTTGGAGAATTCTAGCTAAACCACCCTTGTACGTTATCTTTGGTCACTTTTCATTTGCTTTAAGTTCTAAATTCATATAAACTATGAGACTCTGATAAATAATAAGATTAATAACTTAGAAAAACTACAGGTAGGTCAATTAGTGTGGTTAATGAATCCCATGAAATGGTCGCATTATTAGAATTTGCACTACTGAAGCGATATTTCTATGGAAAATAGGGTAATTGGTTCCAGCTTGACAGAAATAGGCAATTAATATTTTTAAACATAAATTTTATATGTTTATTAATGAATTACTGTATAACATTAAAAGAGGATAAACCCATATCCAAAGCATACCTGCTATCTCTTGTATTCTGCTGTAGTTTGTCAAAATGAGCCTCTTCTTTTGAGCTCTCCTCAAACAGAACCTTCCTTTTCTCCATTTTGCATACACAACAATCAGTGTCTAAACCCCAACAGCAACTGCACGTGCACTAGCTTCAGCTGCACACGTGCTAGCCTCAATTGTGCATGCACTAGCCTTGCACTAACTGAACTTTGGCTCACATTAAATGTGACCTGGTATCAATTTATAATTTGCACTAAATAAATTATCACACTATTCAAACTCACACTAATAGAGACCCACCTGTACTTAAAATACCACAGAGCAGCAGAAATGCAGGAAATGAAAAGGCTGAGGAGAATAAAGTGATTTGTGCCAGATGCTGGAAAGGTAAAAGTAGACCTCTGTGGGGAGAATACTCTGTAGCTGGAGATTACTGAGATTACCAGCTCTGATTAGTCATCGGTCATACCTCAGCAAGGTGGGAACCTGGCCTTCAATTATGACCGTACTGAATGTGCAGGAATATACTGGTAGAGGCAATTCACCTCTTAGTATCTAAGTTTCAAAAGCTATGATAAGCATCACAAACCAGCAATCAAACTGTATGAACTCATCTGGAAACTTGAGATTCACATACCACATAATCATGGTTGGAAGCATCATATTTCAATGCAAAGTTTATCACTCTTTTTACATAAATAGTGTTGTAAAACTTTACAAGATCCCCTCTCTCTTCTTTTTCCAAATCTCTAGAATTGTTTATCTTCCTGCAGACACCTTTTGAAAGGAAGAGAGAAGGCGAGATAAATATAATAACCTGTTAAATTGAAAAAGTAGAGCAGAAAATATATTGTCTTTACCACAAAGGTTATTTCTCCCTTCCTCTTTCCACCATCTTCCCAATCTGCAGTGTTGATGAAAGTAGGCAGACAACACAGTTAGATGCTTTACTTAGAAGCAAGTCACAATAAGTAGAATGTAAGTTAGTCCTATATACAAATACACAGGATTGTAGTCTAAATGGTGTTGCAATAAATATGGGTTGACCTAGTGCACATATGTGAAACAATCAGATCATAATGTGTTGAATACAGACCAAGTCCACTAGCCACAATTGTCAGCGTCACTGGGGTTTTTCATATCAGCAAAACTAGCACAAAGTGTTCATTTGGGTTTGTGTATATATACTCTATGTAAGAAAACAGCAAGAAGCCATGGCTAAATGCAGGCTATCTCTGCCAGGAATTAAGAAAAAATTATCTGGGAGTAAGCCCTATTGAATATGGACTTCCTTTTGAGACACACTTATGTTGGGAAAAATATTGAAGAAATAGCATAACACTTTGAAACCACATGCTTCTTATAATAGATTTAATTCTATTTCTGGGACTTTGATCTATAAAATCTAAGTCACTGCCTATGTCATGAACTACTATGCTTTACTTGATCAGAATATGGGGGTCACAATGCATTATCTTGATCGTATTTGTTAAACACACAGGTTAAATTTTCAACTACATTTTCTTAATGATATGACAACTTTTATATCACTGGTTGTTCCTATTCTGTCCTTTATGTAACAGTTGGCATTTAAATGTGTTGGAATGTTTTGATCTAAGAAATCTCATTACAGTGAAAGAATTTAGATTAAATAGTATTTTCAAACCTATAGAGTTATTTTAAAAGAATTAAAATGGTTTCCATCTAATTTTCAACAATCAGGCAAAATACTGTATTCTAAATGTTACACATTCAAGAGAATCCTATTTTCAAGCATTCATTAAAGCTTAAATACTTTCCACCATCTTCCCAATCTGCAGTGTTGATGAAAGTAGGCAGTAGTAGACAATAGTAGAAAGTAGACAATAACCACTCTCTTACCTTCATTTGATGTATCCTCATGTTTTACATCTATTACATCAGCTGGTACTTTTTTCAATAAGACACTTCTATATATCTACAGAGCAAAAGACAGCAAGGATTTGCAATTTCAGGGAGTTTGACTGGAAATACTCTTAAATACTGCAGACAGTGTTTGAATAACAAAAGCAAAATATTTATAGACGTACTGAAATATACTTACATAGCTGTTAGCTTGTGGTTGATTTCTGTAACTTTTCATTATGTCCTGAAAAGTTCTTTCTTCTTTGGACACCTGAACAAGTAGCAGTTATAGCTGATTATAAAGAAAAGGTTCCTATACATATTCCTAAACCAAATACCTTTCTACAGCATTTTCAAAGAACAACCACTTTATATAATCACAACTAAAAAAACATTTTTGATCCATTCTCTATTCTCTTTTTGATGTTTTTTAAAGATTTTGATCACAAATATCATAAGAGTTCAGACCTAATAAGACTGAAGTATTGCCTTTTTTGCTTAGTAACTGCTTTGATTGCTTCTCATTTCCCAGTTCTGTAAGTACAATAACAAATTAGAGAGAAGATACTGCTTTTGTCTTATGAACTACCTAGTACCTATTTTTCATATTCATATTCCACCAAACATATAATTTGGCAATTTGAAAAGCTCAACTAAGATGGAAATATGGATTGATTCAAACAATCACAAGCACTTCAGATATGAACTGAAATGAGATTGCTAGGAACAGCTGTATTATAACAAAAATCTGATAAATTAGTAGTAGTAGTAGTAATTTTATTTAATGTGTACTTATAACTAAATGCAATACAGATAAAAGTATGCTCTAGAAAGGGACTAGCTATATACAAAATGCAAGGGCATCTAATCATTATAGGCTGCACAGCACTTCAGAAAAAAAAAATATTTCAGAGCTTGCAAGAACTCAAATGTAACTCTATAACAGCTGTGTCTTTTTCAGGGATCACACAACTGCACTCTGCAGCTGCTACGTTATCTTCAGAAAAGACATGGTTGCTTTAAAGAGTTGCACATAGGAGCTACATTTGTGCTCCTACTTTGAAGTACCTTTTCCAATTCATTTTCAAAGCATAAATTTATTTTGCATGTAACAATTTGTGCTGTTGTAACAATGGAAAATGGCCTACTACCAATTGGAGCAGTATCTTGCTTAGCTGGCCAAAAGAAAATGTTTATTTAGAGTACCTGGAAAAAAAGAACCTAGGAACATGAAGAGACTTAAAGAACATTGGTTCTTTAAGCAACTTATTAAAGAAAGGTATTACAAATTCATTCCAGAACATAAAGAATTACATTTTGAAGAATCTCTCTTACCTTTGCCATGATATAAAAAGCACAGAGGAGGAGCTGATCCAAGTGTCTATCTTTCATTAAATCTGTACAATGAACTAAACTGAATTCAAAACAAGTCCATATCTTCCCTCGTAAATCATTGGAAACATCCAATTTTGAGCAGAGATCACGCAATCGAACACTTGCCAAATTGTATACCTAAGAGGACATGCCACACTGTTTTATTTTCTTGATTGTTTTTAGGAATTTGAAGAATTTTGTCAAACAACAAACTGGCAGTGGGTAGAGAAACTAAGATATAATATATTCTTACTTGGATTCATTTTGCTAATTTTAAGGACCTTAAATTAAATTCAGGAAATAAATAAATAATCACTCCTAGTAAATGTGTAGAGGTATGTGCTGCTAATCTAAAAATGTTCAAATTTTTCAGGCATGCTTTGAGTAGTAGCTGGATCCAAAGACTTACTTTTTTTTAATATGAGACCTTATTATAAGCATATAGTCACTTTACATTCTTCAAGTTGATTGTACAGAACAAAAAGTATAGAGAAAAGTGAAATACTGGAACAAAGTAAAAAAAAAAAAAAGTAAAACAAAAAATATCATAAAGAGGAACTTTTGATAGTTCATTTTTCCCTTCCCTTCCATTGTCCCTACCACTAATCACTACTTAACCATTTTCTTGAAATATTGGAGATATTTTTTAATTGATCTCTTAACTTTTATTAAAAACTGTATTCCAAATGTCTAAATCTGCCTTGCTGCGTGATGTGTAAGGGAGCCATTCCTGTTGATCTCTTAACTTTTATTAAAAACTGTATTCCAAATGTCTAAATCTGCCTTGCTGCGCGATATGTAAGGGAGCCATTCCTGTTTGAATTTAGTTAAATTTCTGTTATGAATACAGGTAGTCCTCCCTTACCAACCACTCGTTCAGGGATCATTCAAAGTTGTGACGATGCTGAACGAGTGGTACTTCCAACCAGTTCTCAAAGTTCCAGCAGTGACACACCATCCCTGCAGTCATGTGATTGCAACTGGGCGCTTGGCAACTGGCTTGCACTTATGATGGCTGCAGTGCCCCGCAGTCACATGATCACCATTTGCAACCTTCCCTGCCAGCTTCCCACAAGCAAAGTCGATGGAGAAGCTGGCGGAGTCGGCTCTGGTAAGTCCCCCCAGCCTCCCTGCGCTTGCACAGCACCATTCATTTTCCCAACCTCCCTGTGCTCACGTGGCACTGCACCCCCTTTCCCCATCCTCTCCCAGTTCATGCATGGCCTGCACCATACCTTTCAGAGCCTGTGGCACCCCCATGCTCCTTGCCTAAGACTTCCTCCACTTCCCTCTTAATAATCTGCATGCCTTGGAGTTAGGATGGCAACCAGGACTACTAGGATTGTTGTCACTAAACGTGACGTTGCACTTTATGACTGCATCATTTAGCGATGGCAATCCTGGTCCCAATTGCCATCGTAACCCAAGAACTATATATATATACAGCAAATTTTGCCATTGTATATTGTGATTTATGCTTTCTGTAATTTTTCCTAATAAAATATTTGTTGTTTCAAATCAAAATTTATATTTCAATTTTTCTGACTGCTTTGGTTATTTCCTTCCAATACGTTTGGGCTTTTTTACATGCTCACATGGGGTAAAATGCTCTTTATTATGGCATTTCCAGTATTTGTTATTGTATTAGTTGTCTATCCTGTTAACCACTGATGAGGTTACATACCATGTATAAAACATTTTGTACCAATTTTCCATCCAATTGTAGCTTGAACATTATTGATTTTTTTCCATAACTCTTCCCATTGTTCTACTGTAATTATGTCTTTGAAATTTTGCATCCATTTTATCATGCAGTTTTCAATTCGTTCTGTCTCTGTATCGTATTTCAATAACAATGTATAGATGCATCCCAAAAGATGGATTCGGTGTGTTTCAAATTATGTCATTTTCAAGGTGCCTCCTTCTTTCTTGAGATAACTTTTTATTCTTCTAGTAATTTGTAGTTACATTAACCATAGTAAGTTCCTACCCTCATTAAGCAATTCTTGCTGTGTCTGATTCAGAGTTACTTGAAGAAGAGAAAGCACTGAAGCTTGCACATGGTAATTTCCCTCTCTCCTTACCTCCTCCAAAAAACTATTTCTGAGACTGCTGGAAGGGGAAATGAAGACAGCAAGAGGCATACCCAAGTCTGTATGTGAGAAATAACTGAATCTAAGAGTCCTCCTTTGGCCCCATCAGATCAAAGGATTATTTACTCCAACATCCTAGTTTCTACAGTGACTAACTGGATTGTTGTTTTTAAAGACTGTTTTGATTCTAGCAGTATAGCAGCACAGACAAATAATGCTTTTGCTATTATTGGTTAAGACAAGATGGGGCTAAAACATGGGGATAAAGCAGCTATTATCAGGACTGCGGGAACTGACTGACCCAGTATGCCTGGAGTGGACAGCTACTGTTGCTGGAGCTTCACCAATAACCCATTCTAAAATATTAAGAGAAGTCACTACTGTATTCTTTTCTCTTTGTAATGGTCAGACTGCATTGAGAAAACTGAATCCAGTTGGACTGCATTTTAGGAAGGACACTGACAAACTGGTGTCCAGAGCAGAACAACCAAGAGGATAGGGGGCTGGAAAGAAAAACACAGGAAAAACTGTTGGAAATGCTAGGTATATTTTGCCTGCAGGGGGACATCGCAAGTACCTGATGAGACTGAATTGGTTGGAGTTGTTCCAAAAGGACGAGAAACTAGAAAGGATTTAAATTACAAGGAAATGGGTTTTGGTTGGTCATTGGGGATAACTTCCTAATGATTACAGATGCTTAGCAATGGAAGAGACTGCCTTGGGAGGTGGTGGGCTCTCCTTTGCTGGAGGTAGTTTACAGAGGTTGGAAGGTCATCCATTATGGATTCTATAATAGTGGATTCCCATGTTGGATACATGGTTTGACGAGGTGGTCTCTGAGTCAAAATTCTCCCTTGCTCAAAATTTCTTCCACCTCAGGTATGCTTATTTATGGAGGAAAGTCATTCTTCCAATTACATTTTCTTTATGTATTAATATTGGTAGCATGGTCATGCTGCTTATTGCATGCTGTATTCTTCACGCACATATTAACAGAACCCTTTCATTTTAAATAAAAATGAGGTTAATGTGTGACCAAGGCAGCAAACCTCAACCATGTATGTCAGGGCAGCCAAACCTCAGCCATAGCTTCAGAGTCATAGACAATATAGCCAAGATGCAAAGAACAGCCTGGTACACACAACATCATAAATGGCTGGTTGACTTTGCATAACATAGCAAAGCACCTGGACAAGTGCCTCCTTTACCCATGGGACCAAAGACTTATCTTTCTATTGAATAAATAGGATAAAGACAGGTTTTCCTGATATGTAGAGCGACACAAACGCAGAAATAGTAATCTTTATCTTTAAAAATAAAACTCAGAAGCCCTTAAATAGGAACTTTGTCAAAAGCTTTTAGAAACTATAGACACAGCAACTATCAGATTACTCCCATTCAAAGGAGTATCAAATGATATTCAGAGATATCACAGAGATTGGTATGACCACTAGGTCTTATCTTTATCAAACAATGTGTCTTTTCTTCAAGATTTCCTTCTTTCATAGTATTTCCTACCAATTAAGCCAGAACATATATTAACCAAACAGATCTCTGTGCATGCGTTTGTTTTTTTCTTCCCTTATTGTTTCCATTTTTTCTGTTGTTTGAGGGTGCAAGTCTGTCTTCTTTTTTGCCTTCTATTTTTCTGAAATCACTTTTCTTTAACAGCTTTCTTGCTTTGGTTTGTTAATCGTGACATCATCAGTGGTCTATTTTCTGACTTGCAATATACTTTTCAGGCGAACTATTATTATGGTTTTATATAACTCCCAAATATTCTGGAACATTGATCCTCTTCACTTTCTCTTTCATCCCCTTATTTTTGAAGTTTCTTCTGAAGTCCAATGACCTGTGTTTGACCTTCTCAGCAATTTTCAGTTATATCTGAAAGCATTGTAGTCACTTTAATCTGTTTCAGATCAGATGCTGGGGGCCATTTAGGATTAATCTCAAATTGCTTTCACAACCAACTGTATTAGGCCAGTTTTAAAAAGTTTCTAGAAAATTTAACCTCTTTATCTTCTATATGAAGCCTATATGAAAGTAACTGGAATTGCCTTGGATACCACTCTGGTTCTAATCTCAGCATCACTTTGAGAATTTTAATCAGAGAAAGAATACTCCAAATACAAAAATATTTTTAGGCTTCATATTTCCATCCATAACCGTTATGCAAAGAAGTTTGCCTCACATCGTATTTCTGATTTTTAAGTTGTCATACTAGGTTGGTGTTGCTATGTGTATTTTCCTTCTCTTACAGTGTTTGAATCCAGAAATGCACTTAAATTCCCCATTTTGGTTTATAAGCTTCTAATATTAATATGCATTAATCATATTAATTAATATGCATGCATTAATTATGTAATTAAGATCTACGCTAAGGTGCCTCTCCAAATGTCTTTTTTATTTTACAATTCTTTATTCTCTTTGACTTGTTATATCCTACTGTGGACTCATAGTTGAGTTCTTCCCATTCCTATTTTGTTAATAAAAAATATTGGATTATCATAAATATTTTTATCTTCTAGGGATTATCTATTATGAATGAAATGTTCCTCACCTCATGTTAGCTTTCATAAAGTACACTGTGATTTTTAATAAATCTGTTTTGTATAAATGCTATATAGCCTAGATTTTACTGATTTTACTATATTTAGATTATTTTTATGAAAGATTTCTGGTAGTGGTCATGGTGGAATATCATTTTAATACAAAACATATTTACAAATACATTCTACCTTTCTGAAAAAAAGTGCTAGAGATCCAGTTTTCTTTGGCTTGTTTCCTGCTGAATGAAAAGGTTCACTCGGAGGAGGCTCACTTGGAGAAACAGTCATTAAAGCATTAGCACTGAGGGGGACTTGTCCGTAGCTGTCCACTTTAGAGTCTTCAGATAAGTTGACTGCAGTAGGTATCAATGTAATCCTTCCTGTCTCATTTGTGTTACCTAAGATGTATGCAAAAGTTATCATATCTATTTACAATGCACCTTCTTAGGTTAGAATAAACATTCTGAAAATGTATGTTAAATAAATACAGAAGGCTCTATGTCTTAATGCTATTTTTTTTCAACAGATTAATATAGTTCAGGAATAGATGATTCATGGGCCTACTGAAGTTCCTCACTGTTGCCTCAATGAACAGTATATTTTGTGTTTGTATTAAGATATGTTTGCCTCCATCTATTCCTACCACCCAGCATCATTTGGAGTCCTCAGAGCCAAAAAAATTGGCCAGCTCTGAAATACTCCTCCATGCATGCCCCCAAAGCAAGTACATTTCTACAGTGGTTATGCCTAGGGGTTACAACAGAATTTTAGCTACCCAAGTGAGCTAGTACTTTATTTCCAACACTTCCATCAGGGACCACCCAGTGATAACAAACTAAATTATTTGGATACCAAAGACAGAAAACGCTATTAAATGCATTTCCCCCTCCCTGGTGGTAAATATGTAACACTAAATTAAACAACAATTTGGTCTTCTTCCATACCCATAACAACTGTTTAAGACAAATATTTCACTCCAAAATGTTCACAACCATTACCCTTTGCCATAAAAAATTCTAACATAAACTGTATTATTTCCTACCTACCATGTAATGGGATTGTTACTTTCTGTCTTGTTACTGTGGTATGTGCCATATTTTGAACGACCTCATTAGGTGAAACAGACATATGCTCGTTTGTTTTCAGTCTCAATCCTTCAGCATGTTTTTTTTCTACAGATTTTGTGGGGGGGCTTTCATCTCCAAAAAGCCTTCTTTTAGCACTTCCTGCCATAGGAGAATTGTAACGGTCATAAACAGAGATTGGAGACAATAACTGCAAATCTAAAATAAAAGAGAAAAGCATTACTTCAAAATGCAGTAAATCAGAGACACAAGTCTTTTTGCATTCGGAAGTATATAAATGGAATAACATTCAAAAGTGGAACATAGAAGGCCACACGATAATACATTTGTAGTCTCATAATAATAAAAAGAGATTTCATTTTACAGTAATAAATTCTAATACTGTATTTCTCTGCCTTATATAAATTCAAAAAGATATTTCAGTCACATTTATAACTAAACTGAATTTTACAGTTCTCTACAAATCATGAATCTACTAGAAAAATGTGGTACACTGAGTCTGCGGAGAATAAGGAGTGAAGAGATATAGCACTGTATGAAGGATGTTTTTTCTTTGACAATTCACTCATTAAGTGGCAATGAAAACATGACCATCACTTGGCCTCCTTTGATATGGCTTTAGAATCCATCTCTTGATACCAATTATTCTCATCTCAGTCTGGTTACACTTTCTCTAACACATTTTATTAAAAGGTATAAGGTTTTATGTAGGATTTAACCTGGGACTGGGAGGAAGGGAGCAGAATCAGGGTGGTTATACTGATGCAGGTTACATATTGAAAAGATTACAAGTACTTTATCAATTAACAATTGTAATGTGTTAAACCCCATTGGGTTTGTTGAGATCTCCTGAGACTGCTTGAAACCTTTTGATGTATGTGAGTGAGTTCAGCTATCCCTTCTTCAACTGTGCTATTAAAGTTTCATTTTTCCAAAACAGTCATTTTAAGGTTTGCCACAGAGTGTCTTGGGAGGCTGAAATGCTCAGATATTACTCTGTCCTTATTTTGAGTCTTGATGTCAAATTTGTGTCCATTAATTCTTTGGGGAAAAATCTGCCCCATCTGTCCTATACAGAATCCAGAGGGGCACTGCTAGCAGATGATGGGCTATATCACATTAGAAGAAGAGCATGTGAAGGCACCTTTAATCTTGAGTGTGTACTTGTTGGGGTCTGTGAAAGTGCAATTGGTGTAGATGTGGGGCCAAAATAGACATCTGGGTTTGTTGCAGGGTCTGGGAAAGGAAGGCCAACACTGGATTGATACATGTGAAGAAGCACTGGCATAACTAGCATATTTGACACCTGGAGCAGATCATTTTTAATACCCCTTCCTCTGTCACTGAGAGCCAGTTTGGTGCACTGGTTAAGGTATCAGACTAGAAACCAGGAGACTATGAGCTCTAGGCCTGCCTTAGGTACAAGCCAGCTGGGTAACTTTGGGCCAGTCACTTCTGTCAGCCCTAGGAAGAAAGAACTAGCAAGCCACTTCTGAAAAATGCTGCCAAGAAAATTGCAGGGGGCAGTTGCCAGGAGTCAAAACTGACTTAAAGGTACAGTATTTTCCCTGCTGCACCACACCAACTGCCAAAATAGCTGATTGATGAACCAGCAGCATCGACCCAAATCCACACCCACTAGCCTCCTCATTGTCTTCAACAGTACCCCCCTTACCGCCTATACCCAGGTGGACAGCCTCCCCCCTGCCCGCTTTAGTACGTCACTGTGGAGAAGTGAGTGGAGATGACAGTTCAAACAAGCTTAGTTACAAAACAATCAGTTCTCTTTTCACATTCTAGTTTTCTTATTTCTAGGCTCATATCCTCTCCAGGTTTTCTTTGGATGCTTTCTACAACCAGTATTTAAGTGCAGAAATATTACAGCACTAATAAAATTGTGCTAAAAAATCTTAGTTTATATGGTTTTCAGAAAGAAAAACACTGAAATGCTTTTCTTCTGGATTTTAATTAGATCTAATTCTATCACCATACCCAAGTACTGTAGATGTTCTTTTAGACACAAAATATAATCATTCAGCTTACCTCGTCTAAAATTGCCCTCAAGATTTGTCCGAACTTCTTTTACTCTGGGGTGCATTATAGGAGAGGCTGGCATCATGGGAAGATATCCTAGTCCTCTTCCTGCATTTCCTGTTTCAAAATTACATGGAAATATTACCTGGGGAAGAAAAGATAACAATTTCAAAAGGTAAAAAAAATAATACTGTTTCACAATTCCATAATAAGTCGTGTTCTCCATACAAGGAATTGAGTCTTAAATGTTTTAATCAGACAGTAGTTCCTGTATTTCAAATCTGTATGTATGTATGCATGTGTGTATGCATGTATGCATGTATATGTTATCTATCTATCTATCTATCTATCTATCTATCTATCTATCTATCTATCAGAGTAATTTCCATTGTTAAATGTAAATTATTTGCCTGACAGCGTACTTCTTCACAGCTAGGAACCTCATCTTCTGAGGCTTGAAGGGCATCCCAAAGTACAGAGTCTTCTCTCCAGGCTAGGCTTTCAAGTATCTGTTCCTCAATGCTGTTGAGGTGTTTTACCATATCTCTTGAGAGTCCTTCTTCCGAACGAATCAACACTTCAATCACCTTGAGTACAAAAAGTAGTTTGGTCACATACACACATAACGCAAATCTAAGTAACTAGTACATATCTACCCCGATGTAGGAGCACAAAACATTTCATGTTTCGTTTCGCAGATTTGTACATTTCTGTGATTTTTCACAACAAATGATTTTTTAAAACATTTGTTTCACCCAAATAGTTTTAAAAAGGCGTGTTATGTAGAACCACTTTCTTGCATAACTCAACCACACCAATGTTTTCCATAAAAATGAGTATACATATACACACCTTCAATTTTATAATAAGAGTTCAGGATTATATAGAATAAAGACTATTATCATTAAACTAATCTCTATATAATTTGGTAGATTTAACTACAGATAGTCCTCGCTTACTGACCACTCATTCAGCGACCATTCAAAATTATGATGTTGAAAAGATAACTTTACGGCCAATTTACAACCACTTACAACCTTTGCAGCATCCCTCAGTCATGTGATTGCCTTTACAGTCAGTACGCGTTGTCCTGTGCCTGACCTGTGGTTTTTTTCTTTTCTTCCCCCTTGCAGAGCAGGGGGGAAGCTGGCAACGGGGAAGGATCAGGCAAAGGAGAGATTGCCTACAGAAATTGCTTGCTTCCCGTCCACTCCCCCACAATGGAGAGATAGAGATTTCATGAGAGTACTATAAGCTGCTTGCATAGTGCCGCGATCACATTGTTTTTTATGTGTACAAGACATTAAGCAGACACTCGAGCATTCCAAAGGGCGGGGGACTGGCTAGGAGGCAAACTAAAGCCAAAGGTATGAAACCAAGTAGTCTTGTCTCTTTCCAGCTGGAAAGTAGTCAGTCACGTGATTTCCCACTTAGCGACCGCTTCACTTAGCAGAGGAGTTGCCGGTCCCAAATAGGGTAGTTAAGTCAATGTAATGCAAGTCAACTGTAATCCAGTTATGCCTCTTTTGGTAGTCTTGCTAATTTCTCCTTGGCGCTGGTTGATACTGCACATCATTTTCATAAAACTTTAGTAATGCAGTGTCAGTATAACAACTGTGGATTATACTGATATATGCAGTGAGAGCTTGAACTGGTTGCTACCTATTATTGAATAAGTGAAGCAAAACTGGGCTTGCTGTTTGACAACTTGAAAAAAGCTGAAGTCACCTTGTCTAAAGATCAATGCTTTTCCTGTGCTTACCTTATAGAAATAGAATGGCCTGACATTAAGAACATCAATGATCCAGGGAAAAGTTCTTGGTGAACGATATGCAAACAGCACTATTTCAAAACAACATGCAAACAAGGAGGAATGAAAAATATCTTGCTCTAAAATGGTCTAGAAAGAAGAAGAAATGTTTATAACCTATAATCATACAAAAAAATTATGTCGTTTATTTTTAAACTCTTAAAGATACTTGGAATACTGAATCAATTCTTTGGAATAATTTGAGGCTAGGTTTCATGGGAAAGTCTAACATCATAGGGAGATCATGATACTCAATTTTCTGAGCATGAGGGAACCCCAGCCGATGAAGTGTTACAACCCAGCACCAATACTCAGTTATACTACAGTGAGGCAGACTGAGTTAAATACTGGTGCAAAGGAACAATAGGTGCCATTTACTCACTTGCTGAATATTGACAGAATCCCAAGATATCAATTTCTTAGAAAAATGTTAATACAGTATTACTAATTGAGAGATCAGTTTTGTTTTAATTTCTTCTGTTGCAAAATAATCAAATCATTAGTACAGAACCTAATTAATTTTTCACACACATTAATTCACTGTCCTTGTGTAAGACTACAGCTGGGTCACTGATTTAAAAAATCCCTTTAATATAATTTTTTTAAACTCCGTGTTACAGATATTTCTCAATTATTATAAACTTTGAATTGCTATCTGGTGTTCCATCTCCCTCCCCAAATTTAATGAAAAAAATGGTAGCTGTTTGAATGACCCATTAAAAAGCAAGCATTAATATTACTCTGTGGCAACATTTATGTAACTCATGAATGATGTTAATTGTGAGCCTTCTTGAAGGCTAAATCAGAATTTTTTAAAAATATCTGAATAGCCCTATCAACAAAGCTACCAACACAGCATCCAAAAGAGGTATTTTGGAATCCTTTATGATTTGTGAGAAACAACAGAACTTTAGCATAATATTATTGATTTCTTTGCTCTGAAATAATATATTCTATTTTATTACCTCATTTGAATGAAAAAGGAGGGTATTAATCATGTTATAACCTCATTAACACCAAGTTATATTCACTAGCAGATAATGCCAATTGATACATAAAGCCACAATAACATGATAATGTGTAGTTTTATGCCATTATATTTGTGTATGTGAGAGAGGGAGTATGTGAAACCCACCCAAAAGACCTAAAGGTTTGTTCAGGAATATTTCAGTTCATGTAGCACATGGAGAATCATATCTTTGAAGATGACACAAGAACATTTTTCACAACAAAATATAGTTGTTCACATGTGAACTGGTTGAAGCAACGAAATTCTGTGAAAAGTACCAGAAGATGTAAGAAAAGAGCCAAGATGGGACTAAACATCTTTGGTAAACCAATGGAGCCATCATACAAAATGAGGTATCATGTATTGTGGGCATCTTCCCTTAATTCTTCTGGAAATCTAGCCTGGCCAGCTGGTTTTTGAATTGGATAGATAAGCACAAGAATGTAAATAAATGGTCTTAAGTTCAGGAAATAGACAATGAAGGTTGTAAACCTGCATTCATTTCCACAGGTCTGAGTTTTAGGCTAACAAGAACAACAAGTGGCACTGGAAGTATTTTCTGACCCTCACTGTAACATAATTGGCATAGTTGGCAGGATCCAAGATACTAGACATTAAAATAAATTGAGGAGGGAAAATATCCTTAAGAAAGTAATGGACACATTCTTGCAAAAGTTGGAAGAGAGCAAATAAATACTTTTATCTAAAGGGTACTACTAAGATGGGTTATTTACAGTGAAAAAGTATGCTACATGCCCTGCCAATCTCTAACTGGGAAAGTAGGGAAATTACAACGGTTGGAACTGCCAGCCTAAAAGAAGTAGAACAATTCCATGAAGCTTATTAACTGGCCTTGAAGGAAAAACAGGTGGCTATTTTTTATTTATGTCTGCGAGCTACGCAGGAGGACTGGGAGAGATACAAGCAAGAAAAAAATAGAGGGAATGTTCTGAGAGGGAGTGCAAGAAGCCAAGCAGTTATGTCAGCAATTACAGTGAATAACATATTCTTAGAAAATAAATGAACACCCATTAAAGACTTGTAAAAACGAAATGAGGACTGTGGGTAAGTAAATAAGGTAACAGAGAAAAACAAATTATGTTTCTAAATAATTAGTTAAGGAGCTGGAGCTGCAACTCATTACAGAGGTAGAATTTACTCTCCAACAACATACCAACTACTGGAATCTTCAATATTTTACTGCTACAGATCAGTAAAGCTGTCTCCCTGGAAATTATTCTAGTGATACAGTAAGAGCAAAAATGTTTGTATCTGAAAAAAAAAAATAGTGGGATCAACTGGCTCACACACCATTCTTCTGCATTCTTTCAATTTTAACTTGGATAATCACTTTGCAGCATTTACTTGCAAAATGTGATGATTTTAACTGGAAATGATATCATTTTATGGTGCTTTATTTTTATGATGTTCTTAAATTGTATTTCTTAAACAATCCAAAATTGTATTTATACAATAAACCTTGCTGTTGATTGAAGATTAAAATCTTCTAATGCATATATAAAATGAAACTTCTAATAAATAGATTAACAGATTAATAATTATTATTATATATATTGTATAATTATATATATTATATAATTATACAATATATATAATAATAATTATTAATCTGTTAATCTATTTATTAGAAGTTTCATTTTATATATGCATTAGAAGAGTATATATACTGAAGTATACTACTTTCCCTCCAGTTCATTCACTATATTATTCTTTAGATGATAGTGTCTTCTTACTGAGGATGAAATGTTCATTAAATAGGTACCACCTGTATAAAATTCCTAGGAGGAAGTACTCTGGACTTAATCTATTAATTAATTATTAATAATTATATTTATTATTTATTTATTATTAATTATTAATAATTATATTTATTATATTATTAATAATTAATTAATAGATTAAGTCCAGAGTACTTCCTCCTAGGAATTTTATACAGGTGGAACCTATTTAATGAACCTTTCATCCTCAGTAAGAAGACACTATCATCTAAAGAATAATATAGTGAATGAACTGGAGGGAAAGTAGTATACAGGAAGACTGATATACTTAAGCTACTTTATACTGATCTTTGGTTTAACTACATCATTGTTGCTTCTCAAAAAATTACTTTTCAGGGTCTCCAGTTTTTCCCAAATCTTTTAATCAGAGATAGTAAAAATTACTTCTGAGCTCTTAGTGAAAAGCATGTGCTCCACCAAAGAAACTTGTATAAGATTATACATTTTAAGCCAGATTCTGTCTTCAGAAGAAAAAAAAGCAATTACAGCAAATAACCAGTGAATTCTGAAGCTTTGTTTGATTTTTAAAAAAGTGTTTTCTTGTATTTTTCCCCATAGTTCTGAACTTACAGACATGTCTTTGCCAGGCAGCCTTCGTTTTTCTTGTATCATTATAGTCTCCAAGCTTTTATAATACAAAATTTCTGCCAATTTTAATCGGTGAAGAGCAAAATCTGAAATGTAAGCCAAACACTTAATACTTAAAGCCTTGTCCAGTTTATCTATAATTTTTCTGTAATACAGTATGTGACTTTATATTGATCAAGAAAGCATTAAAGGCTTCAGACCTTAAAGAGTGCAGTTCTATGTAGAATTATCGAAAGACAAATTCCACCAATTATAATAGCATTTACTGTTGAGAAAATGAGTATAGGATAGACCTATAACTGCAGAAGATATTTAAGAGTAGTTAGAAAAATCCAATATCAAAGCAGTGGATAAATGTATGTGTCAGATTTGCCAAATAATAAAAATATGTGACATATTTCAAACTTGATCACACTAGGATCTGAAAGAGAGCAATGGCACATATCATGCAGATTCCTTCTGGTTTAGAGTACAGAGGTATCTAAAATTGATTAAATCTGTCTACTTGCTCAGAAACATGAGCAGAAAGATAGTACTGTACTACAGTAATGTTTTTCTTGCAGGTTCTCATAGGCACCTTGGAGATCCTTGGAATGTCTTCTGATTGGGATAGGCAGAAGTTTGGGCTCATTTCAACTGCTAATCTTTAACTTAAAAAGGAAGGATACAAGAGTTATAACTAGAAGAAAAATATTATCATTACCGTAGTTATTATTATTTATTATATTTAGAGGTCACCTGACTCCAGAACTACTGTCTTTAGTCCTGCCGTAGTCTTTCGAAAATTGATCATTATTTTGTAGTTTATTTCTAGAGAACTACTAAAAAGGAACCAATTTTCTAGAGAAAATTCTGGACAAGGATTTTCATGAGAATAAACAACTTTAGGAGAATCATTTCATTTCCATATTCTCCAGAAGAATATAAAAATTCTAGAGCAGCATGTTTTGAACTACAGTCAGGTCCAGAAATATTGGGACATCGACACAATTCTAACATCTTTGGCTCTATACACCACCACAATGGATTTGGAATGAAACAAACACAACGTGCATTAACTGGAGACTGTCAGCTTTAATTTGAGGGTATGTACATCCAACTCAGGTGAACGGTGTAGGAATTACAACAGTTTGCATATGTGCCTCCCACTTGTTAAAGGACCAAAAGTAATGGGACAGAATAATAATCATACATCAAACTTTCCCTTTTTAATACTTGGTTGCAAATCCATTGCAGTCAATCACAGCCTGAAGTCTGGAATGCATAGACATCACCAGACGCTGGGTTTCATCCCTGGTGATGCTCTGCCAGGCCTCTACTGTAACTGTCTTCAGTTCCTGCTTGTTCTTGGGGCATTTTCCCTTCAGTTTTGTCTTCAGCAAGTGAAATGCATGCTCAATGGGATTCAGGTCAGGTGATTGACTTGGCCACTGCATAACATTCCACTTCTGTCCCTTCAAAAACTCTTTGGTTGCTTTTGCAGTATGCTTTGGGTCATTGTCCATCTGTATTGTGAAGCGCCGTCCAATGAGTTCTGCAGCATTTGGCTGAATGTGAGCAGATAATATTGCCCGAAACACTGCAGAATTCATCCTGCTGCTTTTGTCAGCAGTCACATCATCAATAAATACAAGAGAACCAGTTCCATTGGCAGCCATACATGCCCACGCCATGACACTACCACCACCATGCTTCACTGATGAGGTGGTATGCTTAGGATCATGAGCAGTTCCTTTCCTTCTCCATACTCTTCTCTTCCCATCACTCTGGTACAAGTTGATCTTGGTCTCATCTGTCCATAGGATGTTGTTCCAGAACTGTGAAGGCTTTTTTAGATGTCGTTTTGCAAACTCTAATCTGGCCTTCCTGTTTTTGAGGCTCACCAGTGGTTTACATCTTGTGGTGAACCCTCTGTATTCACTCTGGTGAAGTCTTCTTTTGATTGTTGACTTTGACACACATACACCTACCTCCTGGAGAGTGTTCTTGATCTGGCCAACTGTTGTGAAGGGTGTTTTCTTCACCAGGGAACGAATTCTTCGGTCATCCACCAGAGTTGTTTTCCGTTGTCTCCCGGGTCTTTTGGTGTTGCTGAGCTCACCGGTGCGTTCCTTCTTTTTGAGAATGTTCCAAACAGTTGTTTTGGCCACGCCTAACGTTCTTGCTATCTCTCTGATGGGTTTGTTTTGTTTCTTCAGCCTAATGATGGCTTGCTTCACTGATAGTGACAGCTCTTTGGATCTCGTCTTGAGAGTTGACAGCAACAGATTCCAAATGCAAATAGCACACTTGAAATGAACTCTGGGCCTTTTATCTGCACATTGTAATTGGGGTACTGAGGGGATATCACACACCTGGCCATGGAACAGCTGAGAAGCCAAGTGTCCCATTACTTTTGGTCCCTTAACAAGTGGGAGGCACATATGCAAACTGTTGTAATTCCTACACCGTTCACCTGAGTTGGATGTACATACCCTCAAATTAAAGCTGACAGTCTGCAGTTAACGCACATTGTGTTTGTTTCATTCCAAATCCATTGTGGTGGTGTATAGAGCCAAAGATGTTAGAATTGTGTCGATGTCCCAATATTTCTGGACCTGACTGTAAGTCTGCTCTTGGAACACTTTATATCTTCAAAGTTGCAATGTCTAAGTAAGAGTAAAATCAGAGTCATCTATGAAAGAAAGCTTGTATTTTTATGGGAGTATTTGTTCCTTTCATCAAGACAGGTAACAGCAAGATGTTTGTTGTATGCCGCCTGGAGTCACTTGTTTTGTGAGATGGGCAGTTATATAAATTTAACAAACAAATAATAATTAATAAATAAATAAACAAACAAGATGTAATTCCCTATGTTCTATGCAAGTCACCTTGTGTGAGATGGGCAGCTATATAAATATGATAAATAAATAAAAATTAATTGTTAATTAACTCTGTGTATCTCTCAGACCAAAGACAGAAAGATGCTTTTAACAGCTTTGGCTTTGAAATATATCATTTCCCCCTCCCTATTCTTACCTATGTGGCATACTGGTTGATCACTGGTTGACAGAGTATAGTTCTGACAGAAAATTTCACCTATCTTTTTCACTCCTTTCAGGATATTTTCCAAAGGATTCCGTATACATGATCTATAGCGGAGCATAAAAAGATATACTTTTAAACATGATTGGCAAACAGTATCTTGTTTAAAACAGAACATTAATATGCATTTCAAACTAATAACCAGTGGTATTTATTTATTTAATTTGTCCCCCACCCATCTCCCCCCAATGGGGGACTCTGGGCGGCTCACAACACGTTAAAACAATAAATAAATATACAATTAAAACCTACAACAATTCACATTCACAAAAATAAAACAGAAAAAAATCCAGGAGGCCAATGGTTCAAGGCAGCGATGCCAGGCCACTAAGGGACAAGCCAACCCCACACTTGGTGACCCCCTCCTCGCCCCAGGCCAGATGGCAGAGCCAGGTCTTCAGATCCCTCTGAAAGGCCAGGAGTGAGGGGGCCAATCTCACCTCCAGGGGCAAGATATTCCAAAGGGCGGGGGCTACAGCAGAGAAGGCCCGTCTCCTGGACCCCAGTATAATATAATATTATTTTTACATTTTATATTTTTATAAAAATATAATCTTTTAAAAAATATATTAAAATATTTATATTTATATTATATTTAAAAATATAAAAGTATAATATTTTTAAAAATAATAAACTTTACAACCAAGAAATCTGTGATAATCATTTTAACAAATGGGTGCTTAAGTGAACCATTATACTCATACATTCATATGCATTATATTACTCCCACCTGAGGTAAGCAGTGTTAGGCCAAATGCAGAAGAGTAAGAAGTAATAACCAAAAGAGATTATAGGAAGGAGATATGAAAAAAGAAATCTGACTAAATCTACTTTATACCAATATTGCTTACTGTTCCACTCCACATCTTTCTGTCCTTGCAAACCATTCTTGCTTCCATGACATCCTTGCTTCCATGACATCCATACACTGATTCATACCTGGCATTTGTTCTTCAAAGTTCTCTCTTTTTGAGAATTTCAGCAATTCCTTCTAAATACAAGTTCCTCACTCTTCTCCATCCTTTCAACCCATTCACTCTTCGTTCATGTATTTTGCAGTATAATCCTCATTCATTCTTGTTATGATAAAACCACAATGTCCATTCAGCACCCATGTATTCTTGACACATTTCCTCTTGTTTTATTATGCACTCTTAACTAAGCTATTCTGACTGCATCCAACTTATTCTTAGATTTCTCCTGACATACTTATTTCCATATAACATAAATGAGAAGCAGCATGCTGTTTTAACAGCTATTTTCAGTTTTTTAAAATATTTATTGCAAGAAATTATATACTAACTTCCATCTTTCTACCACCATTTGCACATCTTAAAATTGATACATTCATTTCCCCATCCTGTAAACATTCTGCCAAGGTACACAATTTGCTTTAGTTTTTCACATTTTATGTATTGTTTGCAATCACTCCATTGCCATGTCAAACACAACTACCCTGGGTTTTGAAATACTAACTTGCAGATCTATACTCCTTCATCATACAGTCTGCCTAACGTTTACAACAAATCATTCAAATCATGAGCAAAACATTTTCTTGCCCAGAAAAAGATCTGTATCTCCAGTTTTCACTTTTTCAAATTCTACTGCTTCCACATTTACTGTTATTTATAACAGGCATTTGAGAACCTGAACATAAAAAATGACCTTTACAAATTAATGAGTAGAAAAATAATTGTGTTTCTCAGCCATGATCCAAAGAGCTCCTTTAAACACAACCAGTCAAAATTCTAGTTTATTCTTTCAATAGCAAGAATCTTAATAAATCATTACAAGCTGCTTTTCAAAATGTCTAAAATTTCAAGTAATTTGCCATGTAACATTTGAGCTTACAATTCAGGAAACACAGTATGGTTGTTTATTATCAAATAAAGTATCAAATGTTCTAAAATATCATCAGAAAGATAAGACGACAAAAGTCCTAAACTGTAGATGTGAGCAACATAGAATGCAAATGTAAATACCACTTACTCAAAAATAGCTACAAGCTGTTCACTTGGTGCATTTTTCAACCCTGCTACAATACTTTGTAATCGGCTCACACTCTGTGTTGCTGAAGCAACTGGAGTAATTGCTGATTCCTTCTCTTTCAGGTAACTCCTACCAGTTAAAGGGGTTGATGGTGCAAAGGACCTTTTCTGAAAGTCAAAGTAAATCTTATTTCAATTGTTTTGGCCAATGATTTAACTACACAATTGTAGGAACATTCAGATTACAACTTCATAATCCAATATTGCTATATAAATTTCAACAAATACATACAGCAATTCAGAAATCATTGATTGTGCAATGTTTCACAAAGTGGTATGGTATTACAGTATCACAAAAGATTCATTTTCAGGCTTTCCCATGGCAGTTCTTTAGTGCCAAAAACAATTGAGCTTCAGGTATCCTGAAGGGGGGCAAAGAATACTACTGTTCCTCACACAACCCCCCCCCTCAAATCTCTCAATAACATGCTCTATGAATTATGTATGTCCTGTAAGTGTTTGTTTTCAGATAGCATGACAAGCCTCTATTCATCATGGTAGAAATAAATCTTAATGATCTTCAGTCTATATACCTCCTACATCTCCCTTTCCAATATAGTTACCTGGCTTCTCAAAATCAATCAAAAACTTTGATTTTCATGGATGTGATATTCTCAACAGCTAGCGTATTGATGCTTGTAATAAAAAAATAAATGCCTTGAATCAAGATTTCAGAATATTCTAATCTGTGAATCGTATCTGGACCATTGCATCAACATGAAAACTGAAATACTAAATCAGCTGATATACAAACAGAGTTGATGAATGACTAGGCTAAAAATATTTCATTACGGTTCCTCTTTAGTGCTATAACAAATGCACTTGTCTAAAACAAAACTTAAATTACCTCAAAATGCTGGTGAAGATGACATTCAACATGAGCTCTTACATTCCCAGATGGTAAAGCTGCACAACATTTTTGAGGTGTTCCAATTTCTTCTTCTGCATCTGCCCCCAAGAAAACCCTTTCATCAAAATCACCTTTTGTGAGAACATATTCTTCATATTCCTTATTCAGGGCTTTGCTGAAAAACAAGCAGCACATAACTTTGACTTATTTTTCCTCATTACATACACTCACATTCATATTCTTCCTTTTCTTCCCTGCTGATTTTTTTTTAAAAAAATCCATTGATGTGGTAGCAGGGGAAACGAAGCACCTGCAGTTGGTATTATATAAAGGCTTTTCATACTCCAATCTTCTTTCCATGGTGCTGGAAACTCCCTGATTAAATGCTGTTCCAAAGTTTCTTTATCTCTAGGACTAGAAACCTAACATAGATAAATTGCCTAAATCAAATCCCTTGCCTGTTCAGGGTAATTATAATATGGTCTCACCTAATACAGATAAACACTTCACAATAGCAATTCACCACATAGCCCCAGAGACAAGAGTTTTAAAAATCCTATGAGCAATTATTCCAACAGCTTCTGCACTTGCTATTCAAAATCAATCTAATTTGTATCCTAAAATCACACAGAACAGCCATTTTCAGAATATTTTAACACTATATTTTAAACAGTGTGATTAAATAAAGCACTTACTTGTTGTCTACAAAGTTACTAAGATCCAAAAGACAATCTCCTTTTAAAATCTACAAGACAATCATTAGAAAAGCAGTTCAACAAAAGCAGATAAGCAAACAAAAACAAGATATCAGATTATTTTCTGACAGCCTAAGTAGTTTGTGTAACTTTGTACAAAAAACATTATCTATTCAGAACCAATAACAGAACCAGAAATATCTTCCTCTATTATCAAAACAACATAAATATATAGCAGTTAACAATGTTCTTTTACTTGCCAGTTAAAATAAACTTGATTTATATTATAATGTGCTTTCTGAAACACAAAAAGCACATGTACCTTCAATTAATAATTACTCAGAAAACATCATCACATAACTCCCTTCCCTAAGCACTATGTACTGGGATGAACATGCTCCAACCAAATATTTCATTAGGTAGTCTAAACAAAGCAAAACCATACAAAAAATCCTATATATCTAGCTTATATGAGATCAAGATCACATGGGAATGTCATAGTAAGCCATCGATCTTGGCTTATCAACACACAATATGTATAACAAGCATCATGTTGGATCATGATGCCAAAAAGCTACCATCTAGCTCCTTTCTTCACCCTAGCAAATAATTAGGACACTGAATGTCTATTATTGTTATTTTTAAAAGTAGCTTTCAGTGGTGGCTTATTATGAAGCAATTAAAGTAAGTTCCTGGATTGGAAATAAAAGAAAGTGATATTTAATTGTGGCTTCCTAATTTCTTTATCCACGTATGCCAGGCTCATAACCTCTGGTTTATTATGTCAGAATTAATGCTTTATTGTGAAGTATGAGCATGCTTCTAGAGACCTGCTACTATTCTAATAAAAACTGAAGAAGATTGTTTAAGCCCACCTCTTTGGACATCCGAATTGGACTGCAATACTCTGTTACTAAACTGAACCACCACTATGATTTTAGAAACAGATGTATTATTTCTCCATGTGGATGCCTTCAATACAGAGATCGTAAGTAACTACCAGAACTAACATTTCTTTAATTTTAAACATATTTAACTATTTATATTGCAGGCCCCAACCTAAGCACTGTCCAACTTTATTGTCTTGAACTCACAGAATTCTGCTATGGCAATGCTGGTGGAGAATGCTGGGAGTTAAAATCCATGCATCTGGAAAATGTCATATTGGTGAAGGTGCCATATTGTAATGCACTAAGACTGTGAAATAGCAGTAGTAGAAAAGTTGCTTGTAAGAGTTGAATTGCCTGATATCACAGAGAAGTACAACAGGCAGAGGGTTTTTAACTTCTAGTCAAAGGCAGCAGAAAAGGTAATCATAGCAGACAAAGTGAAGTGCTAGAACATACAAGAGTTAAGATTGTGGTTCATGGCTAAATCTTTGACAGTAGATTTCCAAGCATTCATTTAAAATGAGCAACATTCCACTAAAATACTGTTTCTCCTAACAATGAAACCTTTAAACATAATTATATGATTAATTATTACTTCATGTATACCTTCCTATCATAGAGCTTTGAAATATATGGTTTAAAGTAATGTTCTTTTATGCCTTTGGCATCTACCAAAAGTCCATCATGTAATTCACACAGCGTGGCAATAATGCATGGTGGCCTTTCAGAAGCTCTGAAGTCAGTTGTATGGAAGTCTTCTGGCAAACCTTTTTTTAAAAAGAAGAAAGATTCCATAAAATTCATATGTAATCATTTTCAAAAACAGATGAAAACTTTACATTGTAGTGGAGGGAAGAGGAAGGGAATTAGGAACATACCTTTGAAAGAAGGATTTAGTAAATCTCTTTTATACGGACACAAAAGTGCATTTGCAAAAATCATATCCAAGCAGCATAAAAGTAAATGATATGAGTTCACTAGATCACCACCGATCATACTGAAATTACCTTTGGAACAGAATACATCAAGTCAATTAAAACCATACAGCTAAAACATTTAACAAAAATCAGGAAATAAAGTTAAGCCATTATCAATTACCCTTTGTGTAGACAAATAGAGTCCAGCAGAAGTTGAATAGATCTTTAACATTACAGGGTACCCGTCTATTGGAAGAAAGGTCTCATTTTAGTTCTAAATTATTATTTAGAAATTACTGAATGTCACACAGAAGATTTAGATTCTATTAAATTTAAGAAGTGAGGGTCATAAATTACTATAGCAACTTAAGATACATACAGCATTTTGCTATGTTCAAACATCTGGCCAACATTGCTACCAACCCTACTGTCTCCATGTTTTTGTAGCATACAACACTCCATTAAATGGTTCCATTTACATTCTCAGCTATAGGTAGTCCTCGGGTTAAGAACGCCCAGTTTACAGATGACCCATTGTTAAGAATGAAGCCTATTGTAGCAAAATTTGAGTTAAATACAGAATGATTTGAGTTAAATAAACAATGGTTCAAGTTAATTACACATACAAATGCATTCCAGCTTACATATAAATTCGACTTAAGGACAGACCTTGGGAATGGAACTTGTTCTTAAACTGGGGACTACCTGTACCTTATTGAGAAGAATGTGCCTGGAGTCTGTCAAGAAAGACACCAGAGGAATTATGTAAGATTATATCTCCACTGATCATTTTGTTTTTTTAGTAACACAAAATCTAAAATACCTCAAAGCCTCTGAATACTTTACCTATGTTTCCTGCTTCTTTGAAACTTAGGTTGTTCTTCACAAGGATTTTTAAATATATCTAAAAAGATTGGGGTATACTTCTTGAATATTACTGTGGACACTTCAAAGTTTCTCTCCAACTTCTCCACTCTCTCTCGAAATTCTTGACACAGGTTTGACATGTCCATCCACTTTTTCATTTTACTAAAAAACTGAATTAAGCTTAAAAGAAAACAAAATTAAATTATAGCTTTATTTAATTTCTGTAGACATTCTCAGTCTATTTTATAACTCGTACTTCATTTAGAATGCATTTAAATATAGACATCACTTGGTATGATTTAATGAACACAGCTGAAAGTGCAAGCAGACTTCACTAAAACTGCTGTGTTTAAAAGGATGTGAAATATCATGAAGGCACTATATTAATGTCATAGTCATTAGGTAAACATGAATATCTGAACCAGCCAATTATAATCCTGTAAAATAGACTAGTGTAAGAAATAGTGATTTGATCATTCAATGTACTAAGCCTTGATTTGTTAAACCATGGTTTATTGAATACACTAAAAACGGCTGGATTCAGACTATACACTAAGTCAAAAACAGAAAAATCACATTATGGCTTAATAGCTAATTACCTGGCCAAACCACCTATTATAAATAGCTACACTAGATTTTGAATTTAAATCATCTGTTTCTAATATATTAACCATTATATTATTCTTTCTTTGGAATGTTTAGTGAAAAACAAGGTCAAGGCCTCTGTGCTATTCTTAACAATGACCTCAAGCCATAATTTTATTTGCTTTTGGCTTAGCATATTGTATGAATTTAATTATTATGACTTATCAATTACGGGTTAATGGTCTTGCCATAAAGCCAGTCACTGTTGCTTATTGCTTAGAATATGCCGTGGCTTAGTGTGATCCATTATCTCAGTTAATAAATTATTATACCCCGCTTTTCCATGCTACCTACGATCCTTAATAAGAAACAGAAAATGCATTACATGGGACTGTTTACGAAACCATGATATTAACTTCACAACAAAAATGGTGAAAATGTGGCTTGATTTTGGCTTATTAAATAATTATGGTAATGATTATATTAACCAGACTGCAGATACCAGGTGGAATTGTTAGTCATATCAGCTGAAGGCACCGTGTTGCTTATCTCAGGGTTAGATAATAAGAGTAAGCCTTCATTCACACAAGGTTTGAACTGAATTTAATATTTCTATTGCAATTTTAGACCAGAATAGCACAGAGAATGTTTTTTAAAATTAACAATACCTTAACTTCGCTGAACGTAGAATTCTGGTCAGTGAGACACAATTTCCTTTCACCAAACTACTTCCTACAGTGGGCACTATACTTTTACGGCAAGCAACATATAGAGCACAAGCCAACCAATGTACAATGTCTCCCTGCAAAAATAAGTAATTTACAGTGTTTAGGATTAACAATGCTGATTATAATCTGAATCTTTTACATTTGCAAGAAGCTTTATAAAATAATAATAATCCTGATTTGGTAGATAAAAATGAAGGTTAATAATGTATTTAATTTACAAAATTAAATGCAAAGCTTAATATGTACTTCTTTAATACATACTAAGTTATTTCACTTCACACAAGTATTTTTTTATTCTCAATAGTATTTTACTTTTTTATTGTTCATTTTATTGTTTTAAGCAGCTTTCTATTCTGATTGAAGAATTCTGATTATTGGGTGAAATAAAGTAAATTCTTGAAACTTATCTTTGGACTCCCCTTGGACAAAACCACTAGGGGAGGGGGCAAGTACGTCTGAAAGATCTCCCGTTAAGATATATTAACTACATTCTGACATAACATTGCCAGTTTACAAAGAATGATGGTGTAGTCAAAATGCTGTGACAGCATCTCACACAAAAAAGCCAATTATTTCAGTTTCTTCAACTGAATTCTGAATGTGTCATAATTCTTAGCAATGCATAAATATATCATGACAGTCACATGAAAGGGTTCCTTTAAACCAACTTAAGAATTACTGTCTTAAATGAAAGCCAAATTGTTTGCTAGGAATACCTGTAAAGTTATCAAACACCTGTATTTTAACTGCTAGTTTTTTTTACTGTTAGACACACTTAAGTGCTATCTAGTCAGAACTGTATTAAATGAATATAACACCCACAAGTAATACTGCCGATCTATTAGGGAAAATCTACCATAACGCAGGCAGACTTCCTATGGAATTTTCTTCTTTCTCCTTTATTTTTTGTTTCATTCAAGATCTGCCATAGAAATTACTGCAGCTTTTTGGGACTGATTTTAAGGGACTGCAGGGAGCTGCAGGGCAGATAGGGAATTAAGCCAATTAAGATCTTGGGGCTGTCTAGCAAACCTTTTCAGCCAGCAAGAATATATTGGACAATTGGCAACTATGTCATCATTCCAGTTCCAACCTTTTATTCAAGCCCTTAGATACCATTATATCAAACCAGAACCTGCCATTTAGAGTCCTAGCCCTGCTTTTCTAGTACTAGAAACCAACAGTCCCTGCCCTGTTATTTTAGCCTCCCCCCCAAAAAATCTATCATTCAGTTTTCAACCCCATCCTTCTATTCCCAAGGGGCATTTATCCAGTTCAACAACTGACATTCTGTCCCATGAGGCCACCATTCCAGCAGCTCAGGCTACCTATCTATTCCATTAGCAGACATTTGAGCCTCATGCCTGTTATCATGGCTATCCCATGTTTTTGAAGGTTTATCTATAATTCATTAATGTTTCTTAAATCATGTTCCCATTGAACACCAATATTCTTTATAAAGCTTGAAGGTACTTTATTTGGTCCCAAAATCCACCTAAACTTCTTTTGTGGATTTTAAATTCCTTTATTTCACTAGCCAAACAACTACCATGCCCATGAATGAAGAGGAGATTTAGCAGGTATCTTAAGATATCTCACTAAAACAGTAGGAAAACAAAAATAAAAGTTGGAAAACTTTGAAATGAAAGCTCAGAGGATGATACTGAAGATTACAGTAACTTTTACTTCAACAAATCTTTGTTAAAATGAATTTTCAGTATTTACCACAACCAAAAATAAATACCAAAATAAACTAAAAGTTACACCAGCTCTTTAACATATCTTATGTGACATGCCAAGGAAATATGTCGTACTATGCCAGCTCATACATCCCATTAAAACATATGAAGTGAAAATTGTATTTATTTATGGAGACACACAAAAAAAACTATAAATAATTGAAACAATTATAAATGTTCCTTTGTTTTAAAAGTATCTTGTTTGGTGTTCCATAATTTAGAACAGTGTAAAAAACATTGATTTACTCAATAACCCAGTTTTCTAGGTTCATACAACATATTGAACCATAAGCCATACAGTTTGGGTTCACATAACTTATTAGCCTAAGTTGTAATTCACTACTTTGTGCTTGATTATATCATGTGAAGACAGCTTTTATTTCAAAAGCTAGTCATTCTATTTCTGGACAGTAATTCCTCCTGAGACAGTATTTTAATAACATCTGCAAGGAAACATTCAAATAAACAGCACAAAAAGGAGTTCAGACCATCTTTCTCTTGGTATGCCATTTCCTGTCAAAATCCCTTCCAGACTTCATCTGTGACTCACTGTATTGAACTAAATTGGGCTTGTATGGATCTCAGTAGACCTAGACTCGTCAATGATCGTTCTTAGCTCCATGGATCTTTGGCGAGCGTTCATCATTTCCGGCGTTATTTCGTGTTAGTGTGACCCAACCAGAAGGCCGCAGGAGAAGGTCCCCGCGTCACCGTGAGCGCTTAAAAAGTAAAGTCGGTGCAGAAATAAAAGTCTCCTGGGGGACTGCCGCTTGGGAGCCCAGCTCTGGGCAAGCTCCACTCGACTCCTGCCGAGGCCCACGCGCCCCAACTTTGGATTGTGCCCCCCCGCCCCCAAGAACAGGGAAGCCCCGGCAATGCGTTGCTACCTGAGCACCTAACCAGCCGCAGGAGTCATTCGGTCAGTCGGCCACCAGGCTACCCTCCCTTCCTTGACAGACAAGCGGCCTCCCACCTCAAGGCTGTAGGTGCCCCGCAGGGCCATGAAATCCCGAAGGGCTTCCGAAGCGCTGCCAACGTCCAGATTGAGCTCCTGACACAAATGGTCGAGCGCGGCCCGAACAGGGCACTGCACAGCCGCAGGCTCCTCTGCTTCCTGCGACATGATAGCAGCCGCTCCTCCTGCCACCGGCGCCGCGGTACCCACAATGCTTTCTGCCAAACGCGCCAAAACGCTCGGCCTGAAATGGGCAGGGAGACGCCCCTTCCGCCCCGCCTTCCTCCTCCGCAGCGCGAGACCGCTCGTTGGAGCTCTGGGGCAGTCCTGCCTTCTGCCAGAGCCGCGCCTGATCTCCAGTGGAAACGTATCTCGGAACTAAGTGTTTACTCTTATTTGCATATCCGCAGCATAATCGTGAACTACGGGTCGGGTTCGCGCAATATGTTTTCCTAGCTTGTGGCTCCTATGTCACGCGAACTACTCAACCCTTGCCACTCCTCTTCTTGGGCACTTTCCGCGAGAAACACGCTAAGAGAGGACGAGTCTTGGTTTTAACGCCTGGTTTAGAGAATGCTTGAAAGCTTTTTTTCCCCCCAGTTTGCGAGGAAGGGATTAAAGTCCTGCCTTCTCCAATGAAGTACCGTATTATCAATTCCAGAAATTTAAAACAACTACTGCATGTAAGTAATATGCAGTATAATGCAGCTGCTTCATAATCCTCTGGAGATGGTGTGCTTTTATAGAGAAAGAATACTTTATAACCTGAAATCCAATAATCTCAGATTGTAATAAACGCTGGTATTATTAATAGCACTTACCTTTATATATCAGCTTTATTATAATAGAATACATTATTATTGTATTTATTTAGGACAATAAAATCCAATAGCATATTCATCACTAACAGACTGAATTTGCTCATTCCTGCCAATATGAGAATAAAAGAAGAGAAAAAAAATTAAAAACATTTTCTTCCTAGCAGAGTTCCAGTCAACCTCATATTATTCTAGACTTGGTAAGATCTAGTTATGCAATGGGAAGAAGGAATAACCTTGAAGAACAGAAGGAAGGGAGGGACATTACCAAGATACAGATGGTGTGGATACAGGTAGTCCTCGGCTTAAGTCTATTCGTCCAGCAACGGCTCAAAATTACAGGGGTGCTGAAAAAATGGACATATGACTGGTCCCTGAAGTTCCAGCCATTGCAGCACCCCTACAGTCACAAGATTGCAATCCGGGTGGTCAGCTCATGATTACATCGCAGGGAGCCATGGTCATATGATCGCTATTTGCAACCTTCCTTGCTGGCTTCCCACAAGCAAAGTCAATGGGGAAGCCAGCAGGGAAGGTCTCAAGTCACTCCAGTAAGTTGCCCCAGCCTGCACACAGCCTCCACTGGCTTTCCCAGGCCTCTCCCGGCCTCCCGATTTACATGTCGCTTCTGCCAGGCCTCCCAAGCCCTCCCCTGGCCTCCCCTCCGCGGCACTTCCCCAGCATCCTGCAGCAGCCCCGCACTGTTTACCTGGGACTCCTGCCACTTCCTGCTAAGAGACCCGTGTGTCTTGGGGTTACGGCAACCAGGATTACCATCACTAAGCAAATTGGTCATGTGACATCACACCTTATGACGCTGCTTAGCAATCCCAATTGCGGTTGTAACCCAAGGATTACCTGTAAAAGAAACCCAAGTCTGGGGCAGAACTGCAATCCAAAAAAGCATCCCAGACAAGACCCTCCCTAGTTCTTATTACCATAAAGGGAGGGAGGGGGAAGCACATTCACATTTGCAAGATTCTGTTACTGTAAGCTTATAACAACAGTAGTATTAGCACTTTGGTTTGCTAGTCTGGTCTACCTTGAAGGGCTGATGAGTTTCCATGTTTGGAGCCTCCCCACCACTCCACCCAGTAACACAACTGGCATGGCTACAATTGTGTCCACATCCCTTTTATTCCTCTAGCCAACTTGGCTGAAGGACTTTTACAGTTGAGAGCTTGCAATTATTTTGTAAAATTTCAGTTCATCTCTAAGGATTTGGATTTCCTTTTCCTCGTGGCCTGCATGGCTGCTGTTGCTATTTTAATAAGCACAATTGGTTTGTAATGCAACAACTCAGCCTGATAGTATGCGGAGATGCGATTTCCACTTAGAAACTTCTAATTTCAAACAAATTCCAGAAGACCAGCTGTGTTGGTTTATTAGAAGAATGAAGAAACTGGTGGCAGTATGAAGATCAACATATTCTACATATAGGACAAAACCTAAATTCATGTCTTAAGGTGGTCACATGTGTATTCCTAAAGATGTTAAGTATGTAATGGGTGGATACACAAATACATATAACCACAGAGAGAACAAAGAAAAAGAAGATGGCAAAACTGACTTGTTTGATTAGGGAAAAGACAGTAACTACATTTGTTAGTGACTAGAAACCCTTTATGGACTTTTTGTTAAAAATGGAAAAAATGAACTTGTGATTTATGGGTTTGATGGTTAGAAAGGGTACAATATGGAAAGAAGGGAGCTGTAATGTAAGCTTAGAAAGGATAAAATGTAAATGCATTTATAACTACTGTAAAGAAGATTGGAAGCTCCTTCCTTCCTTCCTTCCTTCCTTCCTTCCTTCCTTCCTTCCTTCCTTCCTTCATCAGTTTTCCTTTACTTTCCCCCCCTTTTCTTTAGATTTGTATTGTTTTTATTCTGTACAAAAATTCTTTTAAAAAAATTAATTTAAAAAAAGATTAAAAAAAACAAAATTAACTCTCCAAGTCAAGCAATCCAAGCAACAGTAATGAAACCAGCTTTCCATTGCAAAAAATGACAGTTGAGATTACTAAGTAATAGAAAATCAGTTATTTCCTCAGCAACAATAACATTCTATTGTCACAGCCCAAGTGTCTATTTCTATCAAGGAATCTATGAATATGATGTACACTTCAAAGTTTGGAAGTTGTTGTCTACATATAGTAAAACCCTTTTTACACTCTTGGTAGTTAACAATGACTTTCTTGAAAATCACTTATGATAGTAATGGTCTAGAAAAATCTACTGGATTCATAGAAACGTTAAGTAGAGCTACATGGGTTAGGTGAGTTAAATTATTGCCCATTTTGGGAGACAGAATATGCTATGTTTAAAAGCAAAATAGCTGCTTCTATAGACAGAGGCTATCAGTTACATTAACAACTTAAATGTCTGCCTTTTTAAAGTCTTAGACTTTAGATCTAAGGGACTTAGATCCAGATACAGTGGGGCAAAAAAGTATTTAGTCAGCCACCAATTGTGCAAGTTCTCCCACTTAAAAAGATGAGAGAGGCCTGTCATTTTCATCATAGGTATACCTCAACTATGAGAGACAAAATGAGGGAAAAAATCCAGAAAATCAGTCTGATTTTTAAAGAATTTATTTGCAAATCATGGTGGAAAATAAGTATTTGGTCACCTACAAACAAGCAAGATGTCTGGCTCTCACAGACCTGTAACTACTTCTTTAAGAGGCTCCTCTGTCCTCCACTCGTTACCTGTAGTAATGGCACCTGTTTGACCTTGTTATCAGTATAAAAGACACCTGTCCACAACCTCAAACAGTCACACTCCAAGCTCCACTATGGACAAGACCAAAGAGCTGTTGAAGGACACCAGAAACAAAATTGTAGACCTGCACCAGGCTGGGAAGACTGAATCTGCAATAGGCAAGCAGCTTGATGTGAAGAAATCAACTGTGGGAGCAATAATTAGAAAATGGAAGACATATAAGACCACTGATAATCTCCCTTGATCTGGGGCTCCACGCAAGATCTCACCCCGTAGGGTCAAAATGATCACAAGAATGGTGAGCAAAAATCCCAGAACCACACGGGGGGACCTAGTGAATGACCTGCAGAGAGCTGGGACCAAAGTAACAAAGGCTACCATCAGTAACACACTATGCCGCCAGGGACTCAAATCCTGCAGTGCCAGATGTGTCCCCCTGCTTAAGCCAGTACATGTCCGGGCCCGTCTGAAGTTTGCTAGAGAGCATTTGGATGATCCAGAAGAGGATTGGGAGAATGTCATATGGTCAGATGAAACCAAAGTAGAACATTTTGGTCTAAACTCAACTCGTCGTGTTTGGAGGAGAGAGAATGCTGAGTTGCATCCAAAGAACACCATACCTACTGTGAAGTGTGGGGGTGGAAACATCATGCTTTGGGGCTGTTTTTCTGCAAAGGGACCAGGACGACTGATTCGTGTAAAGGAAAGAATGAATGGGGCCATGTATCGTGAGATTTTGAGTGAACACCTCCTTCCATCAGCAAGGGCATTGAAGATGAAACGTGGCTGGGTCTTTCAGCATGACAATGATCCCAAACACACCACCCGGGCAACGAAGGAGTGGCTTCGTAAGAAGCATTTCAAGGTCCTGGAGTGGCCTAGCCAGTCTCCAGATCTCAACCCCATGGAAAACCTTTGGAGGGAGTTGAAAGTCCGTGTTGCCCAGCGACAGCCCCAAAACATCACTGCTCTAGAGGAGATCTGCATGGAGGAATGGGCCAAAATACCAGCAACAGTGTGTGAAAACCTTGTGAAGACTTACAGAAAACGTTTGACCTCTGTCATTGCCAACAAAGGATATATAACAAAGTATTGAGATGAACTTCTGATATTGACCAAATACTTATTTTCCACCATGATTTGCAAATAAATTCTTTAAAAATCAGACAATGTGATTTTCTGGATTTTTTCCCCCATTTTGTCTCTCATAGTTGAGGCATACCTATGATGAAAATTACAGGCCTCTCTCATCTTTTTAAGTGGGAGAACTTGCACAATTGGTGGCTGACTAAATACTTTTTTGCCCCACTGTATATGCTTCAAGTCAAGTAGTTCCAGTTTCTTTCTTTCTGTTGGCATCCATGTGCCTTTTGAACACTTGTTTTCTTAATGGAGCTGAAAATTATGTTGCCCAAGAATTATTTGAAGATTAGGTTAATATTCCTTTGGAATATTTTCTGCATTAACTGTGTTAATAAATGGCTAAAATCCTTGTCCTATTCCTATATAAAGGGTGCTTGGTTTTGAAATAATAATCCATAGCCAAGGAGCTATAAGAAACAGAATCCTGTACTGCTGAATTTTTAGGGAATGTTCTAACTATATGCCATGTCAATATACATCAAAAGGAAAAACACTAAGAACCTTATGGTGCCTTAAGAATTACTGAATTCTTAATTAATTAATTAAATTTAATCAATAAATTTAATTAAATCTTAATTAATTAAGATTCCACTGAACTGCATGGACTGCTTATGTACTTTGGTCACAAGAACCTATGCCATAACACATTGGTTACATCTTTCACGGTACTTCAATATTCTAAACTAATTTGACTGCCCTCCAGCATTTGTTCTTAAAGAGGTACAGAAATTATCACCTGCATTATAGAGCAAGTTTTTAATTGGTCTGGATTTTCTACCACAGTTCTCCCCATTGTCAAGAAACTACCCCCTGCCCAGAATGCTTTCCAACTGGGCACAAATCTGAAACTAGGCAAGTTGAATATATGAAACAAGCCTTTGGATTTAATGTCACTAATTAATCAATTAAAAGATAGGGAACTTACTTATAGTTGTTTTTCCTAAATGAATCATTTTTGCTTCTTGCTCAAAGGGCTTCAGATGAGACCAGCACAGTGGGGGTTAGGGGTAGCAGATATGTGATATAGATAATCTGCTATTCAGAAAGCTATCCAGTTTTGATGCTGTGATTTCAGACTGAGCAATGGTAAAGACCAGATCTGGGTTCACAATCTGGAATTTCTTCTCATAATAATAATAATGGTATTTTTTTTTAGACACACCCCTCCTCAAAGGCTGATGTTCTGAGATGGGAAGTAAATACTTACTCTAATTCTAATAAACTGTTATTTTGTTGAGATGGCAGGAAGATAGTGGCTCAATTGTGGATTGCTGAACAAGGCACAAGTGAGAATTCACATGTCATGCTAAACTATAAACTATGGTTTATAAACTATAATTGCTAAATGTATACAATATGTTAAACCAAAACTAAGCAAACAATATTATGGTTTGGTAAGATCTCTGAACCCATTTTCTGATGGTTGTGACAAAGTTTACCATGGTCTCTCAAAAGTTCTCCATTCAGATCAAACATAGAGCAACCAGGTAGCTTATCAGCTGATACTGGATCAAATTTTAAGATATAAATAATGGAGCTTGTACAATCTGGTACATTCTTTCTACTTTAAGAGAAAGCCCATTTATGAGCTTCAATCCAAACCCCTACCCAACTTCAAATTAATTTCTCAGACAACTTCTTCATTTAAAATATTGAGGGTAGTTGATGTATTATTACAGTGATTCCTACATAATACAGATTTTACAATGCATACCTATAATGAAATTGATTCTCTTGAAAGATAGCTGCTAAAATAGGATACTCTACATAACAGCTTTCATTTATTTTTATATTAAATCCTGTAATCCAAGACTCAAGATTTTTTGATCCTCATATTCTGGTTAACTTGTTGCACACACAGATTCTCTGAATGACAGCCTGTTTATCTTACACAGAAGACACTATTCCTGTTCTTAGGAAAAAAAATAACAGATTTAAAAAATCAGAGCAAGCATGTTCATTAGATTTTTTTTTTTTTGGAAATTTAATATGGAAATCATTTATTGGCATCTTCATTGTAGAACATTTTTCATAGAGATTCTCAGGATCTCAGCTGGTGAAACTACCACATTTTATTCTTGCTAGTTAAACATGCTGTGCAAATTCAGTGGATGATATGCATGAATTACTAGAAGATTATCCTAATAGTGAACTTCTTTGCAGATCCACTGACACACGAACTGGAAATATTCTAATTATATAGCTTGGGCTTCTCACCACAGGAAAGTACTATCTGATGTAAGGAATAGCTTAAAAATAGTACTGAGGTTTAGTTTCTTGAAACGTATGTAAATATTCTGTAATCAGAGAAATCTCCTAAGCTATCTTTAACAGTTACACAGTTCACACAGCAGGGGATTCTTGGGTCAATCAGATAGAAAATATGAAAGAAAGAAAAGAACAGCTGTAGGCCAAAACAGTGCTCATGCTAAGAAAAAGGCAATTCATGTTTAGTTCCAAATCAAGCAAAACAATCAGAAATAGATTTCCTAGAAAAAAGTATATACATTTTTTGCAAGGCTCAGCCAAGTTTTTTTTAAAAAAAGAAACACATAATATAGGCACTAAATTCAAAAATTAAAATTTTGACTTTTAAATCTATCCATTTTACAAGCACAGACACTTTATTTTAATAGCACATCTTATGGTGATTTATGTTTGTGTGAGTGTTCATGAAGTAAGTGAGAAATCCGCATTTGTTTTTAAAATGGATATGAAAAAAGATAGCCATTTATGCCTTTCACTGTAAATAAGCCAAAACAGCTCCACACTGCAAAAGGGTCACATACTGAAAGTCAAAAGAAGCCTACACACATACGTTAAATAAGAAAGGACAAGGTATATAGAACATGCTGACAAACTAAAGTTCAGTTTCAACCCTGTTCCTTATAAATCTAACCCTGCCAAACATTCGTATATATTACAAGTAGACTCCAGATAGAGATTTGCATCCATTGACAGTAAGGCTTTCAAGATATATGAAGTTTTATAGCATTTGTATTTTAAGGATTTAGGGCAAGTACATGGTTTTTCTACTAAATAAAAAGTTAGTACTTAAAAGGTTCAAAAATATATCAAGTGATTTTTTTTTTTACATAAATAAATTATATTGATTTTGGATTTAACAGCTGAAAAAACCCTCTCTGCTTCCATTGGAGGCAAAGCTGAACAAAATGTTAGTCAAACAGAGATAGCAGCACTTCTAAGAAATCTGTCAATAGCCATACAGTATCTGTGCTATACAGCTGTATTAAATAGGGCCTATAACATTATTCAATTGTTCTGCAATAGTGTAACCAAATTGTATAATTTGTTGAAATTGATTCCAACCCAATAGTGTAAATTCACTGCAACATGCAGCCTTAATTTTAATTCATGGGTTACAGACTTCTTTGAGATGCTAATTTTAACATGTACATACTTTAAAATCCCAAATGTATAAAAGACAATGAAAAAAGCATCATAAATAAATAATGCAAACTGAAATAGTTATGTCAAAAACATTTGGACCATCTGATAAATTAGCAAACGGTAAAAGGAAAAAAATAAAAAATACAGTAAATTGTGACAAACCAAATGTGAAACTGAATACTAGCATACACTCCCAAGCCCCTTTAAATGGTCTGCCATTTAAACATCGCACCACTTTTTTTTTTTTCAAGTCTCAAATCATGAGCTATAAATTAGAACAAGCCCAAGTGAAAGAAAAGTGACACAGGAGTGGGAATAAAGATAACTATATAAGAATTGCTTTTGGATGCAATTCAACATTGAAAATTGGTATATGTTTTTAAAGAGTTTCATTTAAAACACAAAACATATGTGCGGAGATGCTGGGAAATATCATTCAACAGTGCAAGGGCTCAAGAGGAATGGAAAGAAATAGCAAAAATGTTTTCACAGTCTGATAAAGAAATGGAGGATAAAGCCAAGTTATGAAACTTTGACAGTCCCTGCCAAAGGCCAACTATAATGGAAAAATCCATTCCACAGCTTTTAAAAAATCAGTTTTCAAAGATACTAGTTTTCACAAAGAAGGAAAAGAATGACAAAACTTAGGTCCAGTTCCCACTTAAGAAAATTTCAATGTTTCCTCCTTCCCTGGGAAAAAAAATTGCCAAGTGCCTTTGTGAGAAATGAATAATACAAAGTTGAAAAAATAATTGGTAGTTATTATAACCCTCTTCATGCCACTACGCTTTTTAAAAAGGCAAGATGTGCATAAATTTCTCAGCAGGAGCTAGAAATGGGCTTGGTATCTAAAGAAAAGAACAACTGAAATGCACCTTAAACATAAAACAAGATTTTCTTTTAGAAATATAAAAGTTTACGTAATCTTTCCCCTTACAGCAGTTTGTTTCCAAAACTTTGTAGTGTGACAGGAAGAAATTATATATCTACTATTAATGCCTTAAAAAAAAAAGAAATGAATATATGCATTTCAATCATTAGTTATATACTTCTGTCTATACTACTATTCTAGTAAACATGATAAAATAGGGAAATACTTTAAATCAAAAAATACACATTAGCACTTACTATAGCTGTGCTTTTTACTCCAAAATACAAGATCTGTTTTTTTTTTTAATTCAGTGTCATTGTAAAAACATCAACCTTTTCCTGTGTTGTTCTGTGTTTTCCTCTAAGAGAAGCACTTTCTTTTGCCCAGATTTTTTTTTCTTTTACACAAGCAAGCAGTTTTGGGAATGACCACATACTTACTTATTACTGTTTGGAAGAAGGGAGGGATGATTAGTTTTGGAGATGATCAGATGCTTCTTTACTACTGTTTGAAAGAAGGGAGGAATGAATAGTGGACAACTGAACGAGAATTCTGTTCCTCCCACACCAATGTTAGAACACTGCTTATCTCTATGGCAAGACCTTGCAACTATTAAAATGTCACCATAGTTTTCTTACCAGGAATTCGGTAGATAATATTACTTACAGAAACACAGTTTTTATGAAGGTGAGGTGGGGACAAAGGGCAATAACAAATATTTATGGGATGAGAAACTTACAAGCCACAATATATTTTTTTTCAGAAAAAAAACAAAAAAAATTCTAATTGATAATTTCTTTTAACTCCTCCTCTTCCTCCTCCTCTGCTGGTACATCACGTTCATGCTCCATTGACACATATGGTATTTGTTCTGTACAGTTTTGATTGTTAGCATGTTCCTTGTCAGACAGTGAGAGTGTTTCTGGTTCCAGATTTGCTAATTCCCCTTTAGTTTTCTTTCTCTTCCTTTTCTGACTTTCTAGGTTTGTTGCCTCTGAGTGTCTGGTTTGCTGAAGGCCTGGCAATGCCATACCAATACCAGGAGAAAGAAACATTGAGGGATAGATCAGTCCAGATGACATTCCAGGAATAAGAAATGGGTTAAAGGCTACAGGACTACTGGTTGTTATTGCAGGTTCTGACTGGTCAGAAAATGAATTAGGACTCAATTTGTCTTCAGAAACAGTTTCTATTTTTGAACCTTGGCTATTCTGTTTGTCTTCAGTATCATTTTCCGAATGTGTTGTACCACTTTTAGTTGTGCTTGCTAATGAAGTTGGAGCAGTTGAAGTACAAGTAGTAGCTATTGATGGATTAAGAAGTCCTCCAACACCAAACATCTGTGGTACAGCAGCCATACCTGGCAGCATCATTGGCAACATACTCAGAGTACTTTTAACATCCTCACCAGCAGGTACTGCTGCAAATCCAGCAGGAAATCCAACTAGTCCAGTCAAAGGAATGCCTTGCATGTTTCTCATACTCTGAAGTCCTACTAAATCCATTCCAGCTATAAGTCCATTCATGAATAATGGTCCCATTCCAGAAGAAGCATCTGCTCCTATTCCCGGAGCTTTAAAGAGTTCACTTCTTGGTCTTCTTCCTCTTCGTCGAGGTCCAACATCTCGGAGTACGGGCTCAGTGAGAATACGATTAAACTTACTTTCAGGTAAAAAACCCTAAGAATGAAAAACAAAACAAATTTTCCACATGTTATTGCTATCCTAAGACACCTCATAACAGATATCTTTAGCTGTATTTCCTGAAGGAATACATTCTCAAGTACAATTCTGTGTTACCCAAAATTATGGGTAATGTGGAGACTTTCATCAAAACAAAACTATTTGCCTAGAAATCTGTCCCTGGACTTTGTACATAAAGCTATGTACAGGTACTCCTCACTTAATGACCACAATTGGGACCAGAATTTAGGTCACTAAGCGATGCAGTCATTAAGCGAATAATCACATGACCGGACCCAATTTTATGACCTTTTTTGCAGCAGTTAAGCTAATCACTGCAGTCATTAAGTGAATCACGTGGTCTTTAAGCAAATCATGCAGTTGTTAAGTGAATCATGGGGTTCCCCACTGATTTGCTTGCCAGAAGCTGGCTGGGAAGGTTGCAAATGTTAATCACATGACTCCAGGATGCTGCAACTGTCATAATTGCAAGCTGGTTGCCAAGTGCCCAGATCATGATCATGTGACCACAGGAACATTGTGACAGTCGTAAGTGCAAGAACTGGTCATAAGTAGCTTTTTAGCACGATCGTAACATTGAACGGTCGCTAAATGAATGGTTGTTAAGCAAGGACTACCTGTATCCATTTAGAAGTTGAAAAATTCCCTTAAAAACAGAATAATTTTTAACATATGCAAGGCACTGCTGGATTAGGAAAGCAGCATCTAATCCAGGACCTCTCACAAAATGGCCAACGACATGCATATATACTCAGAGCTGCCCCACTGAGCTAAACAGAACTTATTACTAAGTAAGTAAATATGGAACTTCAGCCTCATATATTATATTTTAAATTATACTCAATTATACTGGGATGGTATTAATTCTCTCTGTCTCACACTCGCTTCAAGAAGAACCTAAATCTTTTTAAAAAAATGTTGCATTCTTATCAAAATAAAGTTAGCAAAAAATATTATTGCAATCATTATAAAACTTTGAGATTACATTGAAAATACATCAAGAATGAAATCCTGAATAGAAGGAATAGTATGAATCACAGAACTCTTTATCTTAGTGAAGTCCAAAGAGGTTAGTGAGGAAACAATTCATCAAGTTATTATTGCATGATACTTTGTCTGACTGTTCGCACAAATGAAACTTCAGTGCAAAAAAGACAGTCTGTCAGCTATTTTGAGCTATGTGTTTAAAATACGTTAAATACTTTAAATACCCATAAAGCTAAGCCATAATGTGATATATTTGCATTTTGGCTTAGCATCTTGTATGAAACCAAGCATTATGGTTTGTAAACCTTGATTTATGGCTTAACATAATGTGTAAACTCAGCTGACTGTTGCTTATTCAATGAACAGTGGTTAAAATAGCTTATTCAATAAAACAGTGGTTAACCGCCCAGAGTCTCTCCTTGTGGGGGTTGGGCAGTGATATAAATTTGATTGATTGATTAATAAATAAATAAATAAATAAAAATGTGACTTAGTGTAATCTGTGAACCTAGCCATACAGTTTATCCCATATGTAACTGTCCATCAGGGATATAATAAAAATAGTATTACAGTTGAATGTATTAGAAACTCTTCTAGCTGTCCATGAAAATAGATTAGAAAATGGCTGTAGAGGGGTCAGGGAAATGAAAAAACGCAATGGCAGAGATTTTCCCAAATGTTTTCACTTACTGAAAGCTTAACTATGTCAGACCAGTCTGCTGCAACAGCATACTCCAAGTTTGCATCAAGCCACCTTGGTAACTCCTTCAAAGCTGGTGCCATGGCTCCCCCTAACTACAAAACACAGTGAAAGAATGACCTCTTTTGCACACAAATTCTAAGCAACACAATTAAACATCTAACTTTTCAGCTCCCCACTTACCTTTCAACTATCCATTTCTTGTCTTTTTTAAAAAGAAAGTTTCCATTATTTTATGCTGTTAATATCTTATACAGAAAATAAACATCTACTTTCCCAGCCTACTCCGTATTAATAAATGCCACAATTTGGGGGGACCCTTAAGGCATCTAAAGAACATAACTTAGTTGATACAGTATTTTAAACAAATCTCCTTAGTGAACAGAACTAGTATTTGTTTGTTCTTCCCCAGGAAACCTCAAAGAGGCAGGAATATAAAAATCCTAATCATTACTGTGTGCACAAAGCAATTTAAAACTAAACTGAATTTTACAGATATTTTCTAGAACTGTATGTTCTTAACCTAGTTGCTCTACAAAAAATTGTCTGCCTTTAGTTCACTAGGAAAGAACCTGTTGATGTAAACCAGAGTGCGTACCATGTATTACTAACCAATATTAACTCAATAATGTGATGAGAAGGCCAATGTATGCACAGTTATTGGAAAGATTTTAATTAGATAAAAGAAGTTATGAATTTACCACTGAGGAAACTGAGTTTGAATATGCTTTGTGTACTAATGATGAACTTCTTATTGCTAAAATGTATAAACATTTGTTAAAGATTAATTTGGAAGATGAATATGTTAAAGACTGTATGCTTAAATAGGCAAAAAGCTTTGGATATAACAATGTTAAACCAGTGGGAAAATATGTGGAATAAAGGATTAAAGTTCAAATTTTGTTAAAATTTCTATAAAATTATGTACTGCTGGTATTTGAAACCAGAGAAATTGTCAAAGATGTATAAAGGAATTTCAAATGTCTGTTGGAAATGTAATCAATGTCAAGGTACATTTATGTACTTATGGTGGACTTGTAAAAAGGCTAAGAAATATTGGAATATGGTATGTATTTTGATTCAAAAGATTTTGAAATTAGACCTGCAATTGAAACCAGAGACTTTTCTTTTAGGTATGATGGATAAACAAATGGAAAGACCACACAGAAATTTATTTCTTTATATGATAACTGCAGCAAGACTTTTATATGCACAAAAATGGAAGGACTCACAAATACCTATGGCTGAAGAATGTATATTGAAATTAATGGAATTGGTGGAGAAGGCGAAACTGACTACTTTGCTCAAAGAGAGCACTGTCTAGCTTTGTTTCTAATTAGAAACCACTCTTAGATTTTTTGCTTCACACTCAAAAAAATGGAATTTTGATTTTAGATTTGATGATTGATGTTACATTTATAGAAATATCTTGTACAAATGATATGTAATATTGAAATAGATTCATTTTACGACTTTCTTGAATATTAGATTAAAAACTATTTTTATTATGTAAACTTTTAGATACTAGAGTAAGAGGCAAATATATTTTACATTTATACCTGCACCAGGGAAAGTCAGAAGCTACTCTTTCTTTTCTATGTCCCTTTTTTTTCTTTTTTCTTTTTCCTTTTCTTGATTTCTGTATTTTAACTCTTTTTGAAAATATAATAAAACATTTTAAAAAAATAATGTGATGAGATTACCATGTGACAGAGACAAAATTCAGGATGCTATAATCTAGCTTACATGAGCCTTCCTTAGGCTATATCATGAGAATAGATAGTATAAATCCCCACCTAATAATGCCTGTGCCTCTATTTAATTCCTATGGTACATTTCTGGGAAAAACACTTAATACTGCCTCTTTTCTCAGACAACAAGTTTACAGTAAATAACTATAGCTTGCCATATAATATAGCTAACTGAACCTTCCAGTTTTTAAAAATTGATTTGCTGAATTGATATGGTTCTGACCTGCTATTTTTTTAACATCAAATTATCCTTCCTTAGCCAAGAAAGGGGTCTGCAGGTTAAACAGCAGGCCAAGGTTTTTACAAGAAGCATATCTACTTGGAAGTGGGGACACTTACATAATTCCACTGCTACTCTTTTTGGATATGCAGTTCAAATGCATAAAGAGCAGGACAGGACTTTAATGAGGAAATAAAGGACAAATATTAGGGAATGTGCACTTCCCTCCCTAAAAGGAAATGGACTGATGAAGACCCAGATCACATTTACAGAATGGGATTGATTGATTGATTGATTGTAATGGTATGATGTTAAATAAAGGGATAAAAAGCTCTACTGGCTTAGGCCAAAGACTGACTGACTTGTAAGAATGCTTCCACTTACCCTCCGTCCTGTGCCCTTGTGCACCACTGGTACCCGTTCCTCTCCAGTGAGAGAATTTATGTCCAACTTGCTGGGATCTTTACAGCGCTGCCTCCTCTGTTTAGGCTTTTCTGAAAAACTCTGGAAGGAAAAGAAAGAGTGAATATGAGTGAGTCCCAAATAACGCTGCCCAGCCCTGGAATATAAAACTTGCACTTACTGTCCCAAAGCCAGGGATTTCTAGAGTGTAATCCGACTGCTGTCTCAGCCAGTCCAGAAGACTCTTGTTTGGAACAATCTTATCTGTCTGGACATTAGTGACTGGAACTGTCTGTGGACTTGAGGTAGTTATGGCTGGCCCATCTGGATTGGGATTACTTGTTACAGTCTGAATTTCATCTTCCTGAATAACATAAGGAGGAGAAACAGGAAAAAAGGCATGCTTCAAATATAAATTCTAATACTTTACATATAGATAATTATGTAGATTTTCAGTGCATAAATTACAATTGCCTGTAAGGAAAGACGGATTTAATTTTTCAAATTTTAGGTTTATGTATATATAATCTGGGTTACTGATTGACACAGAAACTTTCAGAACTTAGCTCTTCCCTGGGTTCAACTTCAATGCTGGTATTTGATCCCTCTGAAACCCCAGCAAGTATTAGAATCCCTGACTGTTCTTAGATTATTCTATTACTTGCTCTTAATGCTGCAAGATACATATCAAAAATATTGAGTTGCTTTAACGCTTTTAGTGGACTTCATATCCAATGGAGAAAATCTGCTGAATAGGGATATGCTGCATTGGGACATCAGCAGTGCTGAGGAAGGAAGGGATGTCCTGGGAAGATTGGGAGGAAGGTAGATGCAGCAGTGACATAACTCAGACCTCTTTTTAGTATCAAAGAAGCATATATTCTTCTTGGCTACACTGGAATCTATCAAGACACTGAGAATGAAGGACCTTTCACATGTGAGGAATGGCCAAAAGATTTGTTACACTATACTGTTGCTATGTGTTGCTTGTCAATAATTGAATTAGACTTCTTTCAACAAAGTAGCAAGGAAGAGTACTTTTGAGCTATTTGGTAAAAAAATTTTCAGAGTTGTTTTGCTTGTGATAAAACTTTACAGCATTTAAAAATATTTAATATTATATCACACTGTGTAATAGTATGTGATTGTTTTCTTTCTTGTGTTAATTATTAATTACTATCTGAAGTATCCTCCTGTTTTAGTTATGTGGGTATTGTGATGATCAGAAAGTATATTGAAAAAGGAGAAAACAATCCACGTGGTTCAGGTACAAGGCTGAATCCATCAAAACTAAACCTCTACTCTAGATCAGGGGCAGAGACCAGAAAAGCCAGGCAAAAAATCAGAAGAACACTTCAGTGAGTGGCAGGTAACAAAAGCTTGTGGCTTTTAATAAAATGTGTTCGTCAGAGAAGGTGTCACCAGGCTTTTCTAATTTTTTTGCCAGCATACGCTAACACGGCTGTCTTCCTACAGAAAAGCCTGGGAAACTCAATACTCTGAACAACTAATCAGAAGCAGGCAATTCCCCCGTCCTCAGGTGAGCTCCTAAAAGAGAGGAGCCCCACTTCATTAGGTTTTGTTCTTTTGGCTTCATCCCAGGAAGAGATGCTCAGTCAAGGAAGAAATCTCCAACTTGGGGAAGGATTCAAGTATTAGAAGGAAATAGACATCTAGAAAAAAAAAATGGAGCTAGATGCAAATTAGGCTCATCTAAAAACATTTTATCATGGATTAATGTGAGCTGTTTCCCTGTATCTTAATCCTATTTTGCATTGAGAATGTGTCTAGACAGGGATTCATGTCTGGAGATTAGCTGTGAACTAAAGCAGGACTCATGAGATTTTACTTTTCTCCATTGTCCTAAATTCTCAATTAGATGCTTAACCTTAATCTACATAACTGTATCTTCTTCTGAAATCAGTAGTCTCATTCTGATGGGGAATTTAGCTTACTAAGCATCTCACCCACTCTGCTGGCCACAAAAAAGGCAAGAACGCTGGAAGCAAAGGAAGTTTTTACAACTTTCTTCCTCCAGAATTTTTTCTATAGAGAGACTAGTGGTGACAGTCGCCAAAAATACTATCTCCACCCCCAAGATTGTGAAAGACTGCAACAGTAGGGATTGTGGGAGAAGGGCTTGGGATCCCCAATTCAGGGAGCCAGAAGGGTTTAGCTGTTTACCATAACGAATTTTTTAAAGTACTGCTAGTGAGCTGCCACTTGTAAAACAAATAAAAGATAAATTAATTAGTAACATTTTCCAACTTATTCTAACTGCAACATTTTTATCTTTTCTTTCTGCCCAGTCTAGGCCTCCAAAGCAACTTTCAACAATCGTATCAGAGAAGTCTCCAAAGGCTGCAACCTGCAGTTGATCATTCTGCAAAGAAAAGTGAGAATGACAGAAGAGTATGGGGATTAGTACTCACGGGCAGCCCTGTCTGGAGGCTTCTCTCCTTCAGAAGTATCAGGTCTATCCCTTCCACATTTTTTCTCCTACCCCGTCTTCTTCTCATAGCAGCATCATCTCTTCGTAGGCTTCCATTGACAATTTGTCCTGTGACAGGATGAATTAACCCTGCCTGAAGGATTCCAGACAAGTCCATGCCAAGAGAGCCCTGCAGGGCATTCACTGTCCCTAGCTTAGGTATATTTGTGCTCATGGAAAAAGGAGTGCTGCTTGTTGAGGTTCCATCTGGCCCTCTTGAGAGATCTACTGTATCCCGCCAGCCATTCAACACAGCTGAAGGATGGGAGTGGGATGTTACAAGCTGATCAAGGCTCCGGTGCTTGGCATCTCTCTCCATCTCAAATTCATATGACTGCCGGTGCTTGGATTCATCTTTGACAAAAGTGGGAGCCAGAAAAGTTTCCTGTGTTTAAAACCAGAGCCAGAAAGGTCAGTTATAATTTCTTATGACTAGTGGTATACAGAATCTATAGCTACAGAATCTATAGCACCCCTTTACAAAAGGGATATCTCCATGCTCCTAACAGTTAGAAAAATTCATTTCTGCTCCTCCATCATTGTTTCCTTTGCTACTGAGAATATTAAGAAAATTGTCTTGAAGAAAGCAACAATCTCTCCTATAGCAATAGTATCACACTCAAGTTTAATTTAAACTAAAAGGAGGATTAATAGAGTCCACCTCTTATATTTTCCCAAGATATTCAGGGAACTCCCACACAATTTTTCTTCAAAAGTCTTAGCTATACTTGGCTCACAAGTAAAAAATGATGCCACCTCCCACTAAGGATTTATGTCACTAGCTGGACATTTTCTGGACCGCTAATAATAATAAATAAATAATGACTGAGGCCTCTCTGGGAACTCACATTAATGGTCTTCATAGTCTGCTAAATAACCTTGATACACCAAATATATCAGTACCTATTAAATACAGTGAAACAGGCATAAACATGCAGTAGTTTTTCCACAGAAGTTTGAAATGTGATACAAATAACTTTTTAATAGAATGAATATCCAAGCTTACCTTTGGGAGCTGTGTAGCTATCACTCCATTACTGAAACTGGGTTCAGAGACTTCTGGTTCAGTATAGCTACTCCTATTGCAAGTACTGCTGGCTAAGGCAGGAGTGGACATCATACTTGGTATTTCAAAAGGTTGGCTGGAAGAAGGCCACTTTCCCTTTAAGACTGCATGACAGATGTTGTCAATGCGGTTAATGATCACTCGATCCTGCCAAAGAAGTAGATATTCTTCACCTAGCTGTGTATGTTGGCATTCTCTCACATTATAATGCTTGGGAAAACAAAAGCTAGAGGACAAATTTAACTTAGGGCTCCTTTTCTAATAATAGAGAGACTGAGAGATTGATTGGGCTGTGTATTTACTATTCTGTTTATCAGGAATATTATCATGCCCCAGGCCTGGAATGCAGACACATAGCTACCCTTATGAATACAGTTCATACCATATCAAGATATGACTTGGCAACTCTAAATCCAGAAAATAATCAGAGCCTCTGTGTGTGTGTGTGTGTCTATATGTATAGACAAACATACACCATCTATTTCTACTGCTGTATATTTATATTTAAAATCACCTTGAAAGTATAATTCAATGCATATAATCAAAGGCAGAGACTTAAAAAGCAATCCTCTGTATCTTAATTCCCATCATAAAGCACTCCTTTCATTCCATCATGACTCAGATATATTATTTCAAAACCTGTGTGTTAATTCTTTAAGAGACTGCACATAAAAAATACTTTATGGGATTATTAGCTTATCTAGGAACTATGTCAACAAGATAGGTTTCCCCAATCTGATGCCCTTTGGGATTGCATTTCAGGAGGAGGGAATCATGTTGGGAAGGCAAATAAAGGAAAAGAAACTGTGGTGGATACTATGAAGGAAGGCCTGCCACAGAATCTTACTGACTGAATGGCCGATGATTAAAAGAGATGAAAATATTTTTCTTCTTTAAAATAATACTGAATATCAGCTTTAAAATATATTTTTTCAAAGGAGAAATGACTCAACCTTTACAAATATGTAAAACAGAGAACTGATACTACAGTCCATTAGCAGGAGCGGCAGGAGCATCAACAGGGGGGCATTTGTCAAAAAAGTCAAGATATTGGTCACAACTGCCCAAATGAAGCCCCACCTCTTTTTCATGTATGCTGATGTAGCATTCACATACAAAGGAAAGGGGCTGTGGTCTTGACTTTTTTGATCCCCTCCCAAGGATGCCCCTGCCATTAGAATCACGCATACAAACATTTTTTACTTTGCATATTAAAACACACAAATAGCTACGGAAAGCATTATTCATGTCTATCAAACACAGTATCATGCAAGTAGCATGACAGAGGAATGTTCAATTTGCGGAAACTAATCAGAACTACATTGAAAATATTGTTAGTCTTTTATTAATTGGTACCTTCCTTATGAAGAATAGAAATAGAGAAAAAAAGCAATCTGAGAAGGTTCTCTTTAGAGAGGCAGCATTTTCTTCCACTTTTGTCAATTATGTAGGCAGCAAGTAGGTTGAATGATTCAGTCTCAATTACTGATAAAATTCTCTTCTACAACGATTTTACTGTAAGAATGATTTGTCCCTACAGTTTCTCAGAAAAGATATCCTGATCAAATTATCATATAGGTTTGGATTATTGGTTTTATATATGGTACTGCAGCGAAGCTATTATATGCTCAAAGATGGAAGACTACAGAAACACCAATAATGGAGGAATGGATTGTGAAGATGACTGAGTTTGCAGAAATGGCTAATGTGACTTGTTTTGATTAAGGAGGGAACTACAACTATTAAGTTCACACAACATACTAAGGTATACTGTGGCTCACTTGTTGTAACTAACAGTAGTGTGTGAACCAAGCTAATGTGGTTTTTACAGCTTAGGGTGATATGTGGATCCCATCAACAAGACTAATCCTGAGGTGGCTGAAGACCCATTAAAGTAAGACTTTTTTTCTGATTAGGTGGCCACCTTTTTTTCATTGATTTATCTTCATTTGAGTATGCACTAAAAGACAAACTCAGCAAACAGTGTAATTCCAAATACTGTGGACATGAAAAACCTTGAGAAGATATGGGAAGTTGCTTTCAGTTCTCACTGAGCATTGACCTAAATCATATATTTATGCATATTGAAACTACAAAGTCACCTTAGGCCACTCTGAGAAAGAGTAGAGTGTCTTCTCCTGTAAAAGTTGCGCTATGGTAGGTGCTCGAACATCATGAAGTTCATCAGTCTCTCCAGGAACAGCAAATGTGGAGCTCTTACTTTCATCTTCAGAAAACTTCTCAAAGCCATCTAGATAGAGTAGAAAACAGCAGATTAGTTAAAGCTCTGAATCTACTAAACTGATGACTCTCAACAACTGACTAAAATATAAGGTACTTAGAAGCCACAGTAGCAGTATTCACTGTTTGGAAGCTTCCTTCACTCCTAAAATGCTAGGTGCTGTTATGCAGAAAATGGCTAAATATGCATCAGAACTTGAAATATGAAACAAACAATAAAGATTGTAACAATCCACAGATTTGCAACATTCCTGAAGAAAATGGAATAAAAAAATTCAGCAAATAATTTATTGGGCTCCTCTAAACTTGACAACAGAATTCAGATAGCGTAGCTAATAGCTAACTGGAAAACTTAATTAATTCGGAAGCCCTATTCAGGCATTTTCCCTGTGTATACAAGGATTAAAAGTACAATGGTTAAGACAGAAAAGGAGTGCTGTGGGTTGAACATTAGTCTGCAATATCCCAATCAGCCATTACTTATTAGAACTCTGAATTGCAAAGAGGTTTAGTGCCCCGTTTAGCAATCGTTCGCAGTTATGATGGTGATGAAAAAGTAATTTTACAACCAATCCTCACATTTGCAACCTTCACACGTCTGTAAAGCAAAGGAAAGCTGAAGTAAGATCATAAGCACAATCATAGTTTCACTTAGCGACCGCTTCACTTAACGGCTGAGTTGCCAGTCCCAATTGTGGTTGCTAAACAAGGACTACCTATATGTACTTTCAGTGAATACAGCTGCAATCCTATGCAGCCCCTTAATATTCAACATGCAAAAATCTGCAAAGAAGCTAGTTACACAGGGGATATTAGTAGCAGGGTTCTATATATACCCTCTGCCCTCACCTCCACACCTAATACAACTGCAAGATGAATATCTGCACTTGGTCTATAATAAGTCATGAAAGTGTAAAAGGTACAGTTATGTGAAAAAGTGAGTACACCCCACTGAAATTTTTGACTGTCAACATTTCAACATACAGGTATTTGATTTTCATTTAACAATATTGATAGATAAAGGGGATACGATATAACAAATATCATGCACCATTTACATTTTGTAATCCATTATGTAATTTAAATAAACATAAATGCAAATTTCACATGTGGAAAAAGTAAGTACACCCCTACCTGTATCATTACCTCAAATACATAAATTTAGAATCAGGTGCACCAAATCAGGTGCAAATGATTAGAATATTGTTAGAGAGTATCTGGGAGGATATTTAAACCTGTCAGCCTTGCAAGATAGTCCAGACAAGAAACACACCCAGATGCACTAATTCTTCTTTACTGTAAGGTTACATTAACAGAATCTTTCAAGTTGAAAGAATATCTCTCCCCCGTCACCTTTACAGCCCAAAAAACTAGGGAAGGTCCCTTCTGAGACATTTGCAATGCCCACATTCCTACTGCAGACTAAGCTGCCTCTTATCTGACTGCTGCCCTGGCTGCAGCTCTTCCCCGTCTCCCAAGGTCACTCCCACATACCATTACAAAACCTCAGACTTTAGTTTGATTTGCTCTTTGTTGTTGAAGTGTGTGGTATCACCATGTCTAGATTGAAAGAGTTCTCTGAGACCTTCAGAAAGAAAGTTATAGTTGGCTATGAGTCTGGGAAGGGATTTAAAAACAAGACTGCCAAACAATTAGACATCAATTATTCCACTATATAGAAGATCATCTACAAACTGAAAAGATTTCAAACAACTACCAACTCATCCAGGCCAGACCATGCCATTAAGTTCAGCCTGACAGCAGAACGCAAGATGCTGAAAGAAGTCTCTAAGTCTCTCATGATATGACCTACAGCTCTCGTCAGTATTGATGTCAAAGTGTATGTGTCTATCATTAGAAAAAAGCTGCAGAAATTAGATCTACTGTATATGGGAGGTGTGCCAGGAGGAAACCTTTGCTGTCCAGAAAGACCAGGATTTCTGGAACAATGTGCTCTGGACAAACAAGGCAGAGATAGTTATTTGGCCACAGTACCAGAAGATAGGTTTGGCAAAAACCAAAGAGCATTTCACCAGAAGAACCTGATGCCAGCTGTAAAGTATGGTGGTGGAAATGTGATGGTTTGAGGCTGCTTTGCTGCATCAGGGCCTGGGCAGCTCACCATCATAGAATCCACTAGGAATTCTTCATTGTACCAGAGGGTGCTTGAGGATAATGGAAGACCATTTGTCAGAAGCCTGAGGCTCAACCAAAAGTGGACCTTGCAACACGGCAATGACCTTAAACATTTCCAGTAAATCCACCAAGGAATGGCTGAAAAAAAAAAAGAAATGGAGGGTTCTGGAATGGCCAAGTCAAAGCCATCAAGATGCTGTAAGGTGATTTGAAACAGGCTGTACATGCAAAAAACCCCCTCAAACATCACACAGCTGAAAAAATTCTGCATAGAGGAGTGGGAAAAAATTCCTCCCAGTTCATGCCAGAGACTGGTAGACTACTTGAGGCTGTTTCTGCCAAAGAGGGCAATACAAGATATTAGAGCCAAAAGTGTAAATAATATTAATAATAATAATAATAGTAATAGTAGTAGTAGTAGTAGTAGTAGTAATAATAATAATAATAATTTTAAAAAACAGACAAAGTAATAGAAAATGAAGAAGCTAAGGGCTCTGGGATTTTAGAATTCAAACAGACAAGCATCTGCCACATAACACCCCAGACTTAACAACTGTTGATAAGAAAGACAAAAAAGTCTGGATAATGGGCAGTGCAATACCTGGAGACAGCAAAATAGAAGAGAAAGAATTGGAGTAAATCACAAAATACAAAAACCTACAAACAGAAACAGAACAACTGTGGCAAAAGAAAGCAAAGATAGTATCAATAGTAATAGGCGCCTAGGGTGCAATCCCAAAACATATGGAGTACCATTTGAAGACCATCAGCATTGACAAAATCACCATCAGTCAATTGCAAAAGCAGCTTTACTTGGAACAGCCTACATCCTGCAACGATACCTTTAACACCATCGAACAACAACATCTGCCTATCCCAGGTCCTTGGGAAGAATTCAATAGGTGGATAAAAATACCAAATCCAGTCTAAACATCTGGCTAGCTGTGCAACCAACAATAATAACAACTTATTAAACATCCATGCCACCCAACTCTCAACAACACTGGGTGGCTCACAGCAATCAAACAAAGAAATTACAATAAAATCAATAAAAGATAAAAGATGGCAAGCATGACAGACCAGATGGAATGAAGCGAAGGGTCTCACTTTTCCTCACCAATGGCTTGGGTGAAGAGCCAGCTCTTCAAGGCTCTTCTAAAGAACAGCAGAATGGGAGCCATCTGAATCGTGGGGGGAACCTTGTTCCAGAGGGCAGGTGCTTCTGGGGTCCCAATAGATGACACTGTTTAATTGAAGGAACCCAGAGTGCACCAACCCTGTAGGATCAAATTAGCCGGACAGATGCTATGGGAGATAGGCGGTCCCTCAAGAAACCAGGTTCCATGCCATATAGGGCTTTGTACTGCTTACTTTTTCCACAGAAGGAAATGGCATATCTGTTAATTTTTTGTTGAATAAATTTACATCACCTTTATCTTTATATATTGTTTGAATGAAGATTAATATTTTTGGAGCCCCAAGAAGGACCCACATAACACCATTGCTCTGCAAACTGCATTGGGTACCAGCTTGCTTCCGGGTCCAATTCAAGGTGTTGGTTATCACCTTTAAAGCCCCACATGGCATGGGACCAGGTTACCTGAGGGACCGCCTCTTCCCCATGACTTCAACCCGTCCCACCCGATCACAAAGACAGGGCATGCTCCACACCCCCTCGGTAAAAGAGCTCCGACTAGCGGGGTCCAGAAAGCGGGCCTTCTCTGCTGTACCCCCACCCTTTGGAATATCTTGCCCCCGGAGGTGAGACTGGCCCCCTCATTCCTGGCCTTCCGGAGGGTTTTGAAGACCTGGCTCTGCCATCTGGCCTGGGGTGGGGAGGAAAGACATCAAGTGTGGGGTTAGCTAGCCCCTTAGAGCCCTGGTGTTTGCTGCTCTGAACCATCAGCCTCCTGGACTCTTTCCTTCTTTTTTAGTAATTGTGTGTATAGGTTTTTAATTGTATATTTGTTTATTGTTTTTAATGGGTTGTGAGCTACCCAGAATCCCCCATTGGGGGGAGGGGATAAATTTAATAAATAAATAAATAAAATTTTGATATGGCCACAATTGCTAAAAAGGAAGAAAAAAAAACTTTACATGGGGTGCACTTACTTTTTCACATGACTGCTTTAACTAGTATCCTAGAGAGATATAATAGTTAATTAGCAGTCACCATGACATGGTTTTCTCATTCTTTTTAAGATGGAGTAGAAAACTCCTTCTAGTTGACTCCAATTTTTTGTTTTAATTTAATTAAAAATAAATAAATGGGAAGCTGGCATGCCTCAAAACAAATTGCCAACCCATAGCATCATCTTTATTGATCTGAACACTTCCAGCCCAACTTATGCCCAAATATATTCTTAGAAAAGTTTTTAACAGATGCACCCTGATGCATTATTTGGAAATGTGCTCAGAAAAAAGTTAATTGGGAGTGGTAAATAGCATCTTGGTTTCAGTGGCAGAGTGCTACCGGAGATGGTGGGGATCTACTTCATCAGTTGGTGTTTTCTGGGCAAGTAAATAGGTATTTGAATTACATCATTTCAATTAGCCATATATTACCACTCATATATACAAGAACATAACTAATTGAAATATATCTTCACAATATTCTACCTTGATTTTGACTGATTCCATCCCTCTTCTCTAGGTCTTGGTGCTCACACTCTTCTTCTCTCTTTATTTCATTCTCATAAAGAGGTTGAGCAACAGGACTATCCCTCTTCTCCTCAGTATCATCTCCCCAGAGGTCTGCTTCCATGCAAACAGGATGTGACTTAAGGAGCTCCACTTGAATTGCTGAAGTCTGGCTTCTTGCAGAGTGGTGGTAGTGGTGGTGGCAGGTCTGAATCTCCTGCAAGCCTGGGGTGTGCTCCTCAAGGCTTTCACATTCAGCTTGATCATCCTCACCCATCCCAGGTTCACTATCACATTTGGATGCTGCCTGCTCACTTGAGATTGATTCAACCAGTACCTTATTCCTTTCCTCCATGAATGCATCCAGTGTGGTAAGAATACATGAACTGTGTTTCTGCTCCTCCTGTGTCCTACATTTAGCTTCTCTACTATCTTCCACAATGTCAGCTGCTGTCTCCAGATGATCTTCCTCTTCTTCTTCCTCTTCCTCCTCCTCTTCCTCCTCACTATGGCTTTGACTATGCATTAATTTCTCCTCCAAACCCTTTTCATGCAATAAGCCCATCAATCTCTTCTCAGGTTTTACTTTGATATCAAAGTTACGAAGCCTGGGACCATAGACTCCTATGCTCAGAACACCCTCCACACCATCTGTTTCAAATGGAACTGCTTTTGGGCTAGTATACTGATTTTCCATATGCTGAAGGGCATTACAGTTTTCCCGAGCAAAATTCTCAGAAGGCTTTGTCTCCTTCTCTGAAAGCTCCTGTCCTGTATTCCGACTTTCCAACTGATCACTGCCAAACTGCAAATGATCCAAGTAGGTGGACTCTCGTATGGTCTCAGCATCACAGCTAGAGAGGTCTTCATCCCCATCTGTTTTGCCCTCTGCCATTTTGGTAGCATTGCTGCTGATGTCTGTGCAGCTAGGGCTGTCACGAGCAAAAGAACTGTGCTCACTGTTGCAGGCCTTTTCATCATACATCATGCACGTCAAAGAGTCAGGCAAAGAACTCTCATCATAGTTAATGGAAATCATACTCTGGACTTTAGACATGAAGTTTTCACAGCTGCCATCCTGAGAGGTGTTTTCTGCCTGCAAAAGATCATTCCCTGAGTTCATTAGTTTAACACAGTTATCTGTTTCTGCCTCTGCTGATGCCTGCTTTCTTTCTGCTTGATTATACGAAGGGGAGTAATATAGTTTAGAATTTGCTTGGTGGTGACAGCACAAGTGTTCTTCTCCAAGGACCCCTGTCCTTTTATTTTGAGCATAGTTTCTGTAGGCATCCAGAAACGACAATTGGGGATCATTCATTATATAATAGTCTGTGCGATTCAGCCCATGCTTAGCCGTACCAATTAGCAGGTCCCGATCATGTTTGCCACACTCCCACCACACAGGGAGATATAGGCTTGGACGGCAAAGTTTGAGCCTTTCATGTAACTGTGGACACCTCAGCACTTGCTCGCGGACCTTCCGTAGGAGTTCAATTCGATACAGCGTCCTTGCAGCACGATCCTCTGTGATTGGTTCCACATAAATACTGGGATCTGTTGGGCCTACAGAAATAGAATAGAAAGGAAGAACAGGTAAAACCAAAATGATAGATAGAGAGAGAGAGAGAGAGAGAGAGAGAGAGAGAGATACTGCACCAGAATATTTTTAAATTAAAATCAAAGTGCTATAAGTCTTCTGTATCAGGACATTTTATAATTGCTAATGACTCTAATGTTCAGAGCTATATTGTAAGATGACAGCGAGGAAAAAAATCTCAGAAAAAGGAAGATGGCTATTACAGCCTGGGATGCCCTTGTGCCAGCTACATATATTGGGCCATTACAGTTCCTGCCAGCCTAGGCAAAGAGAGGACTAACATCTGCAATGGATTGTTTTTGGAATGGCTTTGCCATGTGAAATCACTCAAGCCCCTATATAAATAAAAGGTTTCAGATAATTTTAACTATATTTCATCCGATATATCACACTTTCTTCCAGGAGCACAAGGCACCATAGCTGGGGATCTCCCCGTAATTTTATCTCCAAAACAACAACCCTGTGAAGCAGGTTAGATTGAGAAGGAGTGACTGACCCAGTGAGGTGAGTTTCCTTGAGTGAAGGTGAACCTGAACTTCAGTCTCTTCAATCCTAGTCCAAATCCTTAGTCATTACGATAGCTCTCTTAATAAATGGATTTCATAGCTTGGATAGCTCATCTGAAGATGAGACTAAACTGGAATCCTTAAAATGGATGGATAGTATATTTGCAGCAAAAAAGAGAGACACTCTGAGGACTAGATACTCAGAAGCCATGAGAGGTTAGGAGGAGAACTGGGGATAAAGAATGGAACGGAATGGTTGAAATCTTAAACAGGAAGCACTCCACAGCAACCCTTGATTGCAAAATCTGACTTCAAAGCCCTTGAATGGTTCTCACTCACCATCATCTTTCCAGTGGGGCAGCCGACAGACATTTCTACACATAGCAACAAAGTTGTAGAAATATTTTTCTAAACTTTCATCAGTTTTCTTCTCCAAACGTGAAATGGATCGGAACTGGGTCCAATCAAAGACTTTCTTTTCTGGCTCATAAATGACCCCAAATGAGGAGACAGTGCGATAGAAATCTGCTTGCTCTCTTCTGGTCCATCTGAAGAATGCATGAGGAATACAAATAAATATATCAAACTTGCATTTTCATCCCAATGTTTTAATTATTATTATTATTTATTAAATACATATACCACCCTACTCCCAGCAGCTCTTCCATGTTTGCAGTTGGGAATTAATTTTGGTTATGTAAGAAGTCCATCTATGTGTTGAAAGCAGCTCAATACTAGCAATTATGAAGAACACAGCCCTGTCACAATCTATAGAGCCATTTCTCAATATAATCTCAGTTTATTAAACCTAAATACCAGATTTTGTCCTTAAATACTAACCAGAAAGACATCTTGTACCTATTCCATATGACCATTTGTGTGCAGAAATAGCTCTTTGTATTTCATCCCCCTTTCCGTGGACAAAGGAGAATACATTATTGAAGAAGGAAAAATTTAAGTTTTTTTGTTTAACAAGCAGTAGTCACTTTGGCAACTAATGTTAAATTAATAACCTCATCTGGTTCTGACATTCCTGTGGTTTCTTTTCAATTATATTTGTCTTCAAGATATGTGTCTTCTCAACACATTCACTGTATTACTAAAGGACAATGCTATGGGAAAACGTATCATTTGGTGCTGCTACCTGAAGGTCCTCATAATACCTCCAGGAAACAGTATCCAATATTCTTATCATATTCCTTCCTGAATAAAAACCTAGAAAAGTTTGGAATATATATTGTTGTGTAGACTGTATGAAGGTGCAACAGAATCTGTTTACCTTGCCTAGCAAGGAGGAGCTGATTTGGGCCTATGTGACTTAGGTCCTTCCTTGCTAAATACAGTGGTGCTTAAAAGTTTGTGAACTTTTTTTGAATTTTCAATATTTCTGCATAATAAAACATGATCTGTTCTCCACACAAGTTCTGAAACTAGATAAAGATAACCCAATTAAACAAATAGCTAAAACATTATATCTGTTTATTGGTTTATTGAGGAAAATGATCCAAAGCTACATATTTGTGCATGGCAAAAGGATGCAAACCTTTAGAATTATCAGTTCCTTTGAAGGGGAAATTAAGAGTCAAGTGTTTCAGTCAATGGGATAATAATCAGGCATGAGTGTGAGAGGTCCTGCCTTATTTAAAGAATAAATAAGGTCCTGCCTTATTCTTGGTATTCACTATTGAAGTCTGATCTTCACAACACAAGCATGTGGAAGTGTGTCATGGCTTGAACAAAGGAGACTTCTGAGGACCTCCGAAAAACAGTTGTTGATGCTCACCAGACTGGAAAAGGTTACAAAGCTATTTCCAAAGAGTTTGGACTCCACCAGTTCACTGTCAGGCAGACTGTGTACAAATGGAGGCAATTCAACACCATGGTTACTCTCTGCAAGAGTGGTCAACCAACCAAGATCACCCCAAGAGTAAGGCATGTAATACTCCGGGAGGTCTCGAAAAACCCCAGGGTAAATCTAACACCATCAAGAGAACACTGAATAACAATGGTGTGCATGGCAGGGTTGCAAGGAGAAAGCCACTATTCTCCAAAAAGAACATTGCTGCCTGACTAACTTTGCGAAAGAGCTTGTAGATAAGCCAGAAGGCTATTGGAAGAGTGTCCTGCGGACAGATGAGACAAAAATAGAACTTTTTGGCTTGTTTGCAAAAGGCAAACACTACATTCCAGCATAAGATCCTTATCCCATCTATGAAATATGGTGCTGGCAGTACCATGGTTTAGGCCTGGACCTAGATGGTTTGCTATCATTGGTGGAATTCTGAATTCTGAATTGTGCCAGCAAATTCTACAGCAAAATATCAGAGTATCTGTCTGTGAACTGAAGCTCAAGAGAAAGTGAGTCATGCAGCAAGACAACCCAAAACACGCAAGTTGTATGACCAAAGAATGGTTAAAGCAAAAGAAAGCTAATGTTTAGAACGGCCAAGACAAAGTCCTTACCTTACTCCTAGAGAAATTGTTGTGGAAGGACCTGAAATGGGACGTTCATGCGAGGAAACCCACCAACATCCCTGAGTTGAAGCTGTTCTGTAAGGAGGAATGGGCTAAAATTCTTCTAAGCCAATGTGCAGGACTGATCAACAGTTATCCAAAATGTTCAGCTGCAGTTATTGCTGCCCAAGGGGGGCACACCAGTTACTTGAAAGCAAAGGTTCACATGCTTTTGCCACATACAAATATGTAGCTTTGGATCATTTCCCTCGATAAATAAATGAACAAGACTCATTTATTTAATTGGGTTCAAATTATCTAGTTTTAGGACTTGTGTGGAGAACAGATGTTTTAGGTCATATTTATGCAGAAACACTGACAATTCAAAAGGGTTCACAAACTTCTAAGCATGACTGTAATCCTTGGGATTCCATTAACCTTTGGAGCTAAGATGGGGAAGATCACCATGTAACTGCTCAAGTAATCTACCCTATGTTTGCAAGTTCAAAACTGGGAGGAAGGCTGGCTATTCCTAATACTTGCCAGAAAATGACATCACAGTGATAATAGCAAGCATATTTATTGAAATACTGTATTAAAACAGGATTTCTTGTCTACTGCAGCCTACATTGATTTTTACATTATACCAGAATCTAAAGTCAAAATATGAGTTTGAATGTCTAGTTATACAGTAGTATCTGCATGAATATAATCAAAATGACAGGCCAAAGGACAGGGACCAGTTATTCAGCTTAAGGAGAGGTTCTCAGTAGTTTTTGCCCAATTATTTAAAAAATAAGATTAGCAATACCAAATAAGCTTAAGGCTGACTTTTACAGTTTACGCTTACCTTTTTTGCATTTCGTTGTTCATAGGGTCCATTTCGTTGGCTCTCCTAATCATTTCCTCTTGAAGCCAGTAGCCATGATTACAAGGTCCAATAACATCAGGCCTAGATGGCAGTTCTTTGCGGTTGCAGCGCTGATAGACAGTGACAAGACGCCGAAGTCTGGCTGTGAGGGCAGATGACACAGGCCAGCTGGATTTGTCTGGGTCAGAGCCATCCTGGGCTTCAAACATCAGCAAAGTTATTAGTATTTAATACATCCCTGCAGAATCCTCACATCCTCCATTCACTTACATATATTGGAACATATATCCTGATGCAACACATTCATTTGAACTGAACTCTGATTTACTCAATTAGCCTAATTTTATGAATTCACATGATACACAGAACTATAACTAACTGGCTGAGTTTGCACAAGCTAAAATACGTTCATTTATTTGTGGCTCAATATGTCTTGAAGACAAAATCACCCTTTTCACTAATCCTCAGTCCTACAGTTGTAACAGGCATGCACATCTCTTTTTGAGTCCTTCAGTGTTCAAACATTCCTTAACAATAAGAGCAGTTCTGCCATGGAGTCAATTATCTAGAGAGGTGGTAACCTCTCCTTCGCTAGATATGTTCAAGTAGGGACTAGGCAGCCATCTCTTGTGGATTAGACTTGATAGCCTAAAATAAATGCCTCCACCCAACTCTATGATTCCATTATTTTGTTTGTTTTGCTCTACTCAATCTCATGCTTTTGAGAATAATAGTAACAAAAAAAAAATGAAGGTGCATGATAAAAAAAACACAGACAGGCATGCTTAAATGGAATAAAAAAAGCTTGATCTTAAATTGCAAACAACTTTGCAAACAACCTAAAACATGGCCAGCTGAAGTCAGCTGTACACCACACACAGAGGTTTGCCCACACCATCTGCTCTAAGCCATTTTTAAATATTCAGAGGAAAGAGGAATGAAAGCATTTGAAGAAGCAGCTAATATTCAGAGAAATTTGCCTCCAAATATTACTGAAATTTTCCAGAAGCATAATGATATTTGAATTATGTTTTCTATGGTAGACTTTTAGAAATACAGATTGTAGTTATTCTAGAAAGGCTAACAAGCTGCTATTTGAGCCAATAATTTTAATTTTATTCCAAGGAACATTCAGATGCACAGCCTCACCTGCCACACTGTCATCCTTCTTCTCAGGAACAGGACCACAAGTATCAGAAGTCTGCTATGGAAAAACAAACCACTATCAATAAAATGCAATTTAAATACTGGCTTCCAGGACAACATTTGAATACACAAAACATGCAATTAAGTAGGGACTGATATATTATTTCATTTCTGTAGACTAGAAATGTTGAGTAGGAATTCAGGGAAGTGCAATCCCAACTCCTTTGGGGAATGCAGAGCTGAGAAAACTGGCTACACCTCTTAAAATATACAAGAAGAAAACCAATCTATATCTCTTTCACTACTGCATGTGTGGGAAAGGCACTATTACAAATCCACTTGAAAAACATTTCAAAAGGTCAGTATGATCCAGAATAAAACTGTCAAAGATGATACTTGATTTTTCAAGCTGCAGAATGCCTTTAAAACAGAAAACAGCAGGTAGAGTGAGAAATCTATTACTGCCTTAGACTTACCTCCTGTTTCTGTAGTCCATCAAGTCTATCTGCATTGCTCTCTTCTTTGACTGTATTTCCTCTGAAGAAAAGAATCCAACAGGAGGTTAATTTGTGGAAACTTTGCAAGTCAAAGCCATTCTGTAAAGCTCTCCAAATACAAATATCACTGAGACAATAACAATGTTGGCTCTTTTACTTCTGCTATAGTGTACATCTGCTTTATACTAGAAATCTGTGTAACGTGTGTGCAGCACAGTGATCATTCCATCCCCAAGTTTTTGCAGTCTTAATGTGACAAAAACACTAATGATTACTCCTATTTGATTTTCAAAGATTATAGCTCTATATGTGTATGCAAAGCTCTAACAAGTAGATGAAAAAGAGGAAAAATGGTGTAAAGGAGATTTAACTATAACTGACTCCCAACAGTATTTTTTAAGGGATACTTCTTTGTCAGAGGACTGAAAAAAATGAAATAATATACTTAAAATACATTAAATATATTACAAGTGTAAACAGAACACATATGCAATACACATTACAAAATTTGAACCAATAAGAACTATCTATGAAAAGAATACAAAAAGAGGGACGATATAAAGGGATAAGGTAATACCTACAAAACCTTAAAAAAAGGAAATAATGTAAAGCAGTTAAGACTAGATACATGAGAAAAGAATTAAAAGAATAATAAAAAAAACCCAGTAAAGACAACAGTGTATGTTGTGTGCAAACTTGCAAACAAGTAAGCAGCAGCATGACTCTTGAACTAAAATAAAGATTGGAAAATGTGACCCACAAAACTAAGCATAAATAAAAAGGGGGGGAGGGAAATGTAACTAGTTTAATGTATTGTAACCATGTTATTTTATTGATTTTTTGAAATCCCTGCTGAACTGATATGCTTTTGAAACACATTGGGACTCACTTATAATAAGGTTTCCTTACATCAATGTTCCCCCTTTTCTATAAAACTTATCCTATGAAAGTAATTCCTTGAATATAAATTCCTAGTATATCATACAAATCAGGCCTATTCATCTAACAATTTACAACATCACTCTTAATATTTAGTGTCTATCTAATTGTTGGTATCCTTCAAGCTCCTGTAACAACACTACCATTTAGACTAGACTAAAGGGTTGCCCATCTGTGCACATATACATATAGCCAAACTCATACAGAATTCAAAGGCTCACCCAGCTCAGATGGAGAAGGCAAACTTTTTCTCACTCAACAAGGAGAAGCCTGAGGTTGGAATTGCTGGAAGAAAGGAGGTTTTTTCCTCCTCTCCTGCAATTCTGATAACAAGTGCTTTTCCCAGCATTATAAGAATTATCCTCACGTATGTCCTCTCTCCTGCACAGAGTAGAAACTGCTCATAGGCTATCAGGGGAGCAAAAGGCAGTAGCAGTGGCAGAAGCAACCCATATATCCTCTCCTCATTTAGCAACCACAATCCATTCCTTAAATTGGAAGCAAAAGCGAACCACGTGACTGAGAGAGAGAGAGAGACACTAAAAAGATAACTGGCTGATGCTATCTCATTTAGATACAGTTCTCTCATACAGCTACACCAGCGTTACTCTCACTCCTGCATGCTGTTCTCCAGTGCACAAAAAAACAAAGTGCGCACATTGGTCAGAAATTTTATTATTACCACTGTATTTGCGAACAGTCGCTAAACAAGATAGACGCTAAACAAGACATGGCTGTATTAGCTTCATTCACCATTGAGAAGGGTGATAAGATACTCTGAAATCAAGGTCATTAGTGATGGTGGCAACTAATGGAAGGTAGGAAAAGTAAAGCACTGGGAAGATGGATGGGTGAGCCAGTCAGTGCACAAGCCATGCAGAGGAGAGGGGAGAGGGGAAGGCACACCAACCTTGCCCTACTTGTGCCATAAGATTCCCCTAGATTTTGTTTCAACTCAAACCCAGAACAACCAAAATGCCCTAGGTTCTTGTGCTGTTGAACCACTGACAGGGTTTGGCAGAACTTTTGAAACACAATGTAGTTGTTTTGGGTTCAAGACAATTTTTTTTTCTGCTTTGTACATACCCCTAATCGCTAACTCTGTTTTAGAAGTACAGACTCACAGGCAATTCTATTCCTGTGGCAGTCTGGCTTACCGTTCTGGAGCATCCTGTACCCCGTCAGTGACATTCTGCTCTGCAGATAGCAATTTCTCGTCTGGCATGCCCACTTTCTCAAGGAAGCACAGAGCTGGGTCAGCTCGCATTGCATTGTACCGTTCATAACCTAATAAAAGAATTAAAACAGTTCAGTATTGTTCTTTTGAAAAACTTAAAGCCATACTACTAGTCCCTTAGCAACCACATAAACAGCAAGTAATGTTAAGAGCAGAATGGCTCATTTCTTTATATGATTCAGTGCCATTTCTAAATAATTCGATGTATAATTTTTTTTGTATAATTATAGGCAGACTGTATATGAAAATCTCCAAAACCTAAGGAGAACCCAATAGGATTTCAAATATTTAGTGTTCAGCATAGTTCAGCCATGTAAGACAAAAATTGTATTTAAAAATATTTTTGAGATGCAGAGACATGTCCTTCATTAACAACAGTAATTGGGACCGGAATTTCCGTCGCTAAGCAATGTGGTGATAAAGCACGATGTCACATGACCAGATCACTTAGCAACAGCAATCTTGGCAGTTCCCATTGCTATTGTTAACTGAATCCCACCAGTCATTAGGCAAGGACCCAAGCCAAGCCAAGCCAAGCCATTCCCGGCTTGGTCCCTCCCAGCCCTGAGCCTCAGTAAGACTGCCTCCTCTGCCTCTTCTTGAACTCCCTCCACCTGCCTATCTCCCCCACATCTCTGCCCTTTTGGCTGCCCACCTACCCGCTGCCACCAGCTACCCTCGCTGCCTGGCCCTGCCTGCCGCTGTGCCCATCACACCACTGCTGGACCGGCTGGCACAGCCAGGGCTCTTCTCCACCCCACCCATGGCATCCATTTGTGCCCTGCCCAGAGCCTCCTTTTGCAAAAGAAGCCTGGTGCATGAAAGAAGACCCTGGCTAGAAGGGTGCTTCTTTTGCACCGGTACGGTCAGGGCCTTCTTTCATGTACCAGGTTTCTTTCACTGGTGTGGTTCACTGGCACAAAAGAAGGACCCAGTTGGAAGGAAGAAGGCAGCGCAAAAGAAGGCAGTGTGAAAGAAGGCCCCAGCCAGTACAGTAGTAGCATGCAGTGTGGTGGGTGCAGTGCCAATGGGCAGGACCAGGCGGTGGAAGCAGCTGGCAGCAGCGGGTAGGTGGGCAGCCAAAAAAGGTGGTCGTAAATGTGGGTGGGTCCAAGTTGGCCCAAATTTTGTTTATGTGACCATGAGGGCACTGCAATGGCCTGAACTTCAAGGACCAGTCATAAGTCCTTTTGTTCAGCACCATCATAACTTTGAACAGTCGCTGAACGAATGGACATTTAGCGAAGACTACCTGTACTTAAATTAAATTAAATTACAATCTATGTAATGCATCACTCACATATTCTTTTTCACAACCTGAATATATAATACCATCACATAATGTTATTTTACTTTCTTTAGCTGCAGCATCCTACTGTCCATATTTCCTTAGAGGTCCAACAAATTTAATGAAGCTAATTCACTGGTAAGTGTGCATAAGACTGCAGTTCCCTCAGAGAAGAATTCTATCTTTATTTAGGCATCTAGGGCTGTGTATGAGCAACACAACTTTTACAACAGGCATGTCTTTTTTCAGGCCCTCCCTGAAGCCTGAAAAGAGAGGTGGCGGCTTTAACTAGCAGCAGGGACGTGCTCCACTTGCACAAATTCTGAAGTATTTCTTCCAAAGCATTTCATACAAAAAGAATGTCTATGAAAGGTCCATCCCACATAAAAGGAAATACCATGTTTAAAAACTCCAATGAGGAGGGATTTATCTGCATCAGCATTCCACCAGTCCACAGGAATCTCCACATAGTCAATGTCTGGCAGCAAGACATCTAAATCTCTGCAAAGAACAATGCATATTTCAACAGTCATACACAGGCCTGGGCATATGTTTAATTTACTTTTGTAAAAGGTTTATTTAAAGAATGTTCAGAAAAGGGACTTAATGGAATTCTGGGTAAAAGGCTGGTGTGAACTACTGTAAAAAGCTCTACAGTATTACCAACTCTGATAATCATTCATAAATCTACTGTTTGTCTTCTAAAGTCTATTTTAAAGTCTGAGTATTTTCATATGCACACATCAAGATGTACTGTACTGCATCATTTCAGATTAGATTAAAAAAAGGGGCTTCAGAGCACACCTACCTGCAACTCTTTAAAGTAGCTGCAACTCTTCTCACAGCTGGCAACTGCAAAATTTGGAGAAAGGTCACAGATGCTTTAAAGAACTGCACAGAGGTGCCATATCTGTGCATCCACTTACTCCAAAGTGCTGCTGTTATTGTTTTTTTTTGGGGGGGGGGAATCAAAACTGAAGCACAATACCGTCCTAACACATAGCCTTGATCCTAATAAACTGACTCCTCCATTGTTAATATCAATATTTTAAACTGAGCACGACACTTAATACTTAACTAGCAAGTATATAATGGTGCTAACCTTATTACCCCCAGTAGCATTCTAGCAGCCATATTTGAATCAACTGAATTTCAGCACTTTTTCATATACAGATCAGGTGTGTTTACCTAAAGCTAGACTATGAAAGAGGCAGCTCTCTATTCACTGAAAAAAAAATCCCCAGAGGAAAATCTGTTTATATTTGGCTCAGTAAACTTTTCTGTTATAGTCCCAGGAATACTTTGGTTACAGGTAAAACTAAATTAATACTGTTCATTGCAGTGCTATTATAGTATTTTTGCAAATTTGAAGGAGGCTACTTCCAAGGTACTTCTGTTCAATATTATTTGCTCTGCTAAAAAAGATTGTATTCATATGTTTTAATGTGATTTGTTTGGTTTTGGTTTATTATCTGAACCCACCACTGTGGTTGGAAATCATAGTTTAAGACTTGGTATACAATGTCTGAACCCAATTAATACGGTTTGTTCAACACATCATAATTAAGCAAATTACAACTTATGCAATATATGAACTCAGACAAACACTATAGAGCGGATGCATGTATTTTGCTCTTAACTCTGTGTGTGTGTGTGTGTGTGTGTGTGTGTGTGTGTGTGTTTCAACCAGGAATGGCTCACATAAATCTCTTTAAACTGTTTACAATATGTTTACAATATGGAAACATGTGCATTCAGAGCCCTACAGTTCTCTGCTAAGTGCAAAACTTGTACATGTGCAAATACTGCAATCCAAGCATGAGCTGTCTATACTTCCAATATTGTGACTATAACACAAGAGATTATAAAACAAAACTCCAGAAGGCTCATGTAACATACTTGGCAGGGGTTCCTTCGAAGGCTTTATCAGCTGCCTCCCCCAGCACTTCAGCTTTCAAGTAATAGAGCATCCGTACTCTCAACAGCACTCTGCCAAAAGGAAAAGCAGAAGGTAACTCAGACAGCAAATCTGAGTTTCAACATGCTTTCCAGACTCTCTGAGACAGTCTGCAGGTTTACAGGATGTATTGGCTTGTTTGCTGGCAATGGGAACTGCTATTATGCCACTCAAAGTTGGCACCATGGGGACCAAATGCCACCCTTCTAGAAAAGAAGCTCCCAAAATCTGATATTGGCGATTAAGCAGCAATGAGTAAGAGACAGCTCAGTTGTTGTATCATGAAATTCAACATCATACAAATCCAACTGTCTATAAGATTACTGGGAGATGTTAAATAATAGGCAAGCAAGTAAACCAGCCTATACCAGTAAACAATCTAAACGAGGTTATTCCACCCAATACGTACTGTATGAATAAGAAGATAAAGAAAATACACATGAAATAAGGAAATGATAAGGAAGTAGATGCTATAACCAATGAAAGCAAATATAATTATAATCCAGAAAGCCTACAAAAAGCATGGTGCTTACTAAGATCTCTTAATATCTCCATATTACTAACATCTCTTAGTATGTACATACTGATTGGATGTCATTTGCCCCCACCCCTACTTGCTCCGTAAGGGGTAATTTATGTATTTACATCAGTTGTTGAGATACATGTACTTAATGGCAGCATCTGTGTGATGTCATCATGTATATATCATCATTTGGGCATCACTGCGGTTTGCTGCAGATGCCACTGCAGCTTAATTGTATTTGGGACATAGGAGATTACAGACTTCCAATATGTCTTCTGCGCACTAGAGAAGTTACTAAAATTTTCAGATGGCAAAATGGCTTACAGAACATCATAAAAACCTTAGAAATGTCCACAAGGTTTTCACAATATTTGTTCCCTGTAAGCATACCTTTCTCTCTTTGAATTTTTAGAGAAACAGGGAAAAGGGTAATTTATAGATTGGGAATGGGGATAGAGAAGCCCTGCCCCAAACCTGGGCCAATTTGTTTTGGGCACAAATGCATGGGGTTTTTTTCTGATTCCTATATGATCTGGAAAAGAACATGTGTAAGAAACAGAAACAGCAACAACAATGAAATATTTTGTCATCCACTCTGTAGAGCCTGTTAGCCAATTTCCATGGATCTATGTTATGGAAGAAGTTTTTAAATGCAACCTCACTTTCATGAACCACTTCTCAGTTTCAAGACTCGCTCAGAATTTTGGAACTGAGGGACAATCAGATAAGTGGTTACAGAAGTATGAAAGCAATGCCTTAATGGCTTCATTTGCTCACTTATTGCAATGTTGTTTCAGATGCTTTTTGTAGCTATCATCATGCAGGACGATCTCAGGATTGCAAGTGGTAAGCCAGTCTGCATTCTTAATCTCGGGCAGCAGCATTTGATTCTTGGTTTTCTTTCCCTTCCTTCCTCTTGGGACTGGAGCTGATAATCCTGCAACAGGCAAGGGGGAGCATATGAGCAGCACTGCTGAATCAGGATCTCTATATATAATTGCAAATCAAAACAGAAAAAGCAGTGCAGATGTAGAAGGAACTGGCAGGTCACAAAGAGAACACATTCTTCTCTTCATTGTCCATCCCATACATCTAATTATTCTAACAGAACCTGAGATGGAAAAATGTACCATTCTCACCCACATTTGGCAGCCAGAGTGGCATATGAATATAACAAAGTTCCTGGGATACATGAAGGCAACACATTATACAGTCAGTTTCCAAAAAGCTAATTTAAGTGTCACAAGCATTGATGGAGATTTCCTCTTCACTAACTTCAAATTATGAACACATAGTTCTTCAAAAATACAAGGAATATATAAAATAAGAATCAGGACTCTGAAAAACTGCATTAAACCAGACTGCTTCATTTATCAGTAACTATCTGTATGTAAACACACATATACTTCCCTGCCCCCACTCACACTGAATTCAGATGCAGATTCCCCAAGGATTTCATTGACAGAATCCTTTTCCTTTAGCAACAATATTTACTCAGGCTTCCACACTGCTCCAGTCAGAAGATTAAAAACAATACAAGAAAAGCCAAAAGTAATCAAAACCAATCAACACCACACCCCCAAATCAATCAACAGTGCCAATCCACATCCTTGGAGACAGAATCATCCTTTCATCCTGCCCCCAAATGACCTCTCAAAGAGGCAGTTCTTACTTGCTTTATGGAAACTTAAGCGGGAGGGATCTGACCTTACGCTGGGAAAAAGTGGTTTCAGAGGATGGGAAATCTTGACCACAGAGTCCATCATGGCCATATTCCTTCAGAGGCAGGATCAATTTACTTTTTCTTCCCAATCTCACTGGATGAGCAGATTCCACCTGGAGCAGGCAGTCTCAGAAATACCTAGGCCTCAAGCCATATAGAACATTAAAGGCAACAACCACCAACCTGAATTGCACTGGAAGCTAACTGGCAGCCAATGCAACTCCTATAACAGAGGTGTCACAAAAGGAAACCTAGGCATTCCCCAAACTATCAGGCCACTACATTTTGAATCAGTTTCCACTTCTGATAGGGCAGACTCATGCACAGTCAGTTGCAATAGTCCGCACATAAGCTAACAAGGGCATGACTGATCATCAGTAAAGCCTCCCATTCCAGGAACAGTCAAAACTGGTACACAAGATATAATTGTTTAAAGGCCCTCCTGACCAAAGCCTCCACCTGCTACTCTAAGCAGGAGCTGTGAGTCCAAAAGGACCACCAGACTGCAAACCAGTTCTGCCAGGAGAAGTGCACCCCTGTCCAGAGCCAGAGATGAACTTCCTCCAGACTGGCATCTGAATTTATATTATGGTTGTTAGTATTATGGTTCAACTTAAGCCTGTTTTTCCCTGGCCAAATTATGACAGTCTCAGGTACTGGAAGAAAAACTCCATTGCTATCTCCTGCTCAGCCAAGGGCAGTAATGTATAACTGGGTATCATCAGCATACTAATGATATTTCATACCATGTTAACAGATGACTTCCCTCAATGGCTTTATTTAGATGTTAAACATAAGGGGGGGAATAACCAAGCCCTGCGGTACCCCATAATGCAGCATCCAATGGCTCGATCTCTCCTCCCTACCAGCTGGAACTGACAACTTAAGATGGAGAACTACTGCAAAAAAGTGTCCCCTCTTCCAACCGTCGCAGGTAGTCCAAAAAGGTACTTTAGTGTTCGTTTCTTTGATTGATTTCTAAGGCCACAAAGTTGCCAACAATTCTGAGCAGCATATAAAGAATTACAAAAAGCGGCAATAAAAAGTGATTGCACTATGGAGGAGAAACAAACCATACTGTAGCTGTATAGATGGAACATGGAGCATACGAAATCTGCCTAATCTTACAGAATAGGCAAAAACAACTGGAGATGGCAGTCCCACAGATATCCAGGCCCTCTACCATGCAGGGCTATACAGATGACCGCCAGCACCTTAAATTAGACCCCAAAACCCAACATTAACCAAATCAAAGTAGAGGTGTTACATGTGTGTACTGAGGTGCGCCATAACTACTTGTACAGCCGCGTTCAGGATTGGCTGTAGCTACCAAATGGTTTTCAAGGTCAGACACATATAGAGTACATTGCAATAATCCAGCAGGGTCAATGGTTTCGAAGCAAAAGAGAGATTCAGGAGTACTAGGAGAGTCGCACTCCTGCTATCCTAGTCCAAGCACTGTTGTAGTCTCCTCTGAATCCACTGAGCCAAAATATTGCAAAACAAGAACACATGGATTTTCCTTTTATATCTTCTAAATGAGCACCAATCTCCTTCTTGAGTCAAGAGATAATTGCAAAGAGGACCAAAGGAATCAAGGAGGCCCCACCTTAATGTAGTCATTGATAAATGATAGCTAAACCACACATATTCAGTTTCTAAGATTCGGTAATGTAACCCCTTTCTTTTTGTCATAAACCTGTTTAATCAGACTCTGCAAGAATCAGGCTTTTTTGGCTGTGAGCCACTGTTAGGGATTTGACCATCACTTGTATCTAGCACCCAAATTAAAACCTCTCTCCACTCAGTGCCATGGTAAAATACATAAATGCTTTTCAATTGGCTAACTAATCTACTTTTCATGCCAACATACATAGAGAAATGTAATTATATAGCCATAGTCTCTTCTGAAATGCTAACCCACATTATTTTACACTGCTCCTATTACAAAGATGCCCAGTTGCAGTTAATAATACCGCATCTACTCAGATTTCCAGGCCACCAGGATTCATTTTACTTACAGTTGCTGTTATCCGATCAATGCAATTTTATTTCTCTTAACATGACTTTTACATTACAAATAGTAAAACAAAACTTAGCCATATTAAGAGAAATAAAATTGAGCTGGTCTATGGCCGTAATGAAGTATCTGGTCCTGCTTTGTTCAGCCATACTCTCTAGAGAAAGAAGATTCTACAGCATCCATCACATGGACCTTGCTGCTTCTCCAAAAATCTGTGTTATAATGGTGGTCAGCAAATTATCCTTTAATTTGTTGCCTGAAGCATCACTGAATGAAATACCTGAGCAGTTAAACTCAATTAGTATTTGCTTTTATGTCTTCCAATTTAAAAAAAGAGATTTTCAAAAGTAGTGTTATTGCATTTCCTCTATACTGTAGGTTACACTGATAAGTAGAAAGAAGGAACATATTGGTTTCAACTGTAATCAGACTGGAGTACTATGACATTAAATACAAACTTGGAAGAAACATAAAATACAGCACTATCAGATATAATGATCAGATATAATTATATGTTTTTTGCATTTGTTGGTTTTTACTTTTTTTTTCTTTCTACATTGCCCAGAGTCACACTGTCTGAAAGCCTGGATGAAACCAACTCCCTTGCAGCTGCTGCTGGCCAAGAGTAGTAACGATTAAATTGTTAGACAGGTAAATAAATTGTTAGATAGGTAAATAAGTAAATGTTGTATTTTGAGCTGCCCAGAGTCCCCCATTAGGGGGAGATGGGCAGAGATAGATCTAATCAATCAATCAATCAATCAATCAATCAATCAATCAATCAATCAATATTGGGCAGCAATATAAAAACTTTATGAGACCCAGTCTGGTATAGTGGTTAAGGCATCACACTAGAAACCGGGAGACTGTGAATTCTATTCCTGCCTAGGGACAAAGCCAGCTGGGTGACCTTGGGCCAGTCACTTTCTCTCAGCCCTGGGAAGTAGGCAACAGCAAACCACTTCTGAAAAACCTTACCAAGAAAACTGCAGGGACTTGTCCAGGCCATCTTTGAGAATCAGACACAATTGAACAGATTTTTTTAAAAAAAGCTTTACATGAAATAAATAAATATTTACAGCTGTGCCATACAGGAGGAAATAAACATTGTAGCCAAAATGAAGATAACAATCAACATATTAAGCCAAGGAAAAAAACCAAGAAATCCTTCCCCAAGAAAATAATTAATCCACAGATTAGAGAATATGAAGCAAAATTCCTCAAACTGGAAATATGATTATCAGAAGGGAACTATGCACGTGCAATGAAGTCACCATCAAACAGAAACAAGCATAGGGAACAAACAAAAACTAATTGTTAGCCTGCATCCAGCCCATCACAGTGCCTGACATTGATTCCAGAACTCCACATCCTTTTTGGTATCAGCTGAAAAAAGTAATGCTATCTCCTTAACTACTTCTACTAGTTCAAGAATGGGAAGAAATAGCAGTAGTCAGTAAACCAACGAAGTCCAATATTGTTTTGGGGATTCCATACTAAATGTACTAAATAGTGGTCAAAGGACCACATTAATAGGAGGGGATTATGATAGAATACTGATCTAAAGTCACTCTTAAATCTTTATCTGGAACACACCAAATCTGTATGTTACTAATAAAATTCTATAAATCCACAGAACATTGTCATGTAATGGTTAAGGGTTGGAAGAGGATGGGGTGGAAACTCACTGGGTGGCTTCAAGCTAGTATCTCTCACCCCAGCCCACCTAACAGGAGTACTGTTATGAGAATAAAGCAAAGGAAAATTATTATAAAAGCTGGCTTGAGTTCCTAGAGAAAAGCCATGATATAAATCTAGCAAGCTGCAAATAAATGATTGAATAAGTATCTCTGAGTGATTCAAGATGAGAAGTTTATTGTATAATCATTTTGTTTCATTGTCTGAATTTTATGGGGAGTTCAGGTATTATAATCATCCATTTGTAACCTTCCCATTTTTACCTATTTTCATGTTTCTTCCATTTCTTATCTTAGTACACAAAATTAGTAAAAGAGTTAAATATAGAACAGATGTCAAATACAGTTTGATGATGTAAGAAGCCATTTTATCTGGACATATCTATTGTTGCAGATTATAAATAAATGTTAAATAAGTAAATACAGAACACACATTTTGGACTTTATTAAGAAGCACTTTAATAGTTTAGCTTGAAAAAACTGTGGTAGATGGACATCTTCAAGATTAACAAAATCTGAAATTCTCTGATTTAAAAAAGACAAATTCTCCAGTTGAAGAAGTTCCATATTTCAGGCAACTATGATTCACTAATTAGATTTAACCATTTATTTTTAATATTCTTTTTAACTAACTTAAAGAAATCAGTTTAAAACACAACAAAATCCATTTCTGGTACCTGAATGGTTCTGCAGGGCCTGGTTCTGTCCATCCTTTGTTGGAGTGATCAAATCCCAGATAAAACTCTTGATCTTCTCATCTCCCTTATAATGTCTAACACAGTAGACCAGCAGTGCTCGGCAGATCATCTCCATATCTTTTTCATTGAGATGCCATTTAAACCGGCCATGGGTCAGAATGTCTTTCCAACGACCCCAGCTTAAGAAAAACAGATGCACAACATATAAAGATTCTCAGAATTTCTTCAGAATGTTCTACAATTAGTTTATCCCACAAGATCCAAGAAAAGGAAGAGAGGTGTGGACATTAAGAAATAAAAATTAGCAGGAAGTGGTGAAAGAGGCAGCTATGGAGCTATAGGGATCTCTGTTTACCATAAAAATAATTATTACTCCCATGAATTTTAATATATAGCAATGGAAGAAAATGCCAAAGATAAAAGAATTATGAGGACTGGAATGTTATCCTGATTTTTACATTCCAAATACTGTTAAATTCTTATTGGAACTGCAACAATCCTAGTATTATACAGGACTAAACATTCAAGAGAGGTTTAACAAAGAAACACACCCAAATATAAGCAGATTTTTCTCCACACGGAAACATTCTGCCCTTAAGTAGCGACGTGTTTTTTCATTGAGACGTCGTGAACGTGTGGGTCGCTCATCAGAGTCACTGTCCAGCTCTGAGAACTCCATGAGCTCATCTTCCTCAAAGGAGTTGTAGTGTTTGGTTTGCTTACGGACACGGGGCCTGTCAATCACTAGGCTCTCCTAAGGGTGGTTAACAAAAACAAAAAAAACATATAATTCTTGTATCTTACCCAAAACAGCTCAGCATGTTTAGCTACTAATTTTGTTTTTTATGTAAGTGGTTAATACCATGATCTAAAATATGACTGACCATTCAAATTTTACTTAGTAATATGTGTGTAAGTTTTCAGAATTCTTGATTTCACATACTTTTTTCTTGATTTCAAGGTATGTGTTGTTTTAATATTATTGTGTTATGAAAAATTTAGTTTTTAAATTGTGATATAAGTTAACAGCTTTGCTGAGCTTGAAAAAAAAATGATTTTACTGTCACTGAAATCTGACCTGACTTTGAAATGTGTGGTGTATTGTCTTTTTAAAGCTGTTACAGAAAGAGGCACGATGGCAATCAATTTAAAATTGCTTATACAAACACTAATCAACCTAAAATTTGCATTCACATAAGGATCTTCATGAGAAAAGGCTAAGAACAATCTCAGCAGGCTGAAAATTAGATTCTGAAGCATCAGTTCTATTGATTTTTAAAGAAACAAACAATAATATATCTTTTATTATAAACATTTTAAATTTAACAGCTGGAATGAAAATGAGTTGGGACATCCAGTTACAACAGTTTAACACACACACACACTCACACAAAATAGAGACTATGTTTCTGGCCTCACTTCCCTGTTTGAATTGTCACACTGATTTTCAATTATTTCCTCCCACAGTCATGTGAATCTTAATGTTGTAACAGCAACATATTGGGGGGGAAAGCCTTTGTGATCTGTTGCTTAGCAATCTTCCTTGGGCTGCTGTCTAAGCTCCCTTCTGCCCTTCCTGCTGCCATTGCCAAGCTGGAGCTTTACAAGGTAGGACCCCAAGGGTTTACAGATATCACTTCTGCCAGAAGAAGTTAGCACTGAGAAAATCAGCCGTTTGACTGAAGAACACAGTGAAACACAATGATTGGGCACGAAGACTTATCTTATTCTTGTAGATATATAAAGAGTTAAGCATTCTCTCCACAAAATACATTGTGTTCACATTTTTTAATATTCAATGTTCCTAGCTTAAAAAGGATTGGTTATGATGGTTGGAATAGCCTGATATACCAAACACCCACTGCCAATTGCAAAAAGAACCTCATATTTTAGCCCTGGACAGGAAGTAGGTGGTGGATTTTTCCCTTTAATGTAACAGCTTTCTGTTTCTAAGCAAGCTTGGGAAGGAATAAAAGTAGACATCTTGGGGACAAATCAGCCTTACTCCTAACACTGTGCAGAGTACAAGAGTGAGAGTGAGGTATTAAGTTGAAACAAATCATACTGCTACCAGAGAAAGATAACGCAAGGCTACTGGACCCACTGTCATCCAAAGATTGAAACATTCATTTCTTCCAACCTGACTGCAAATGGAGAAACCAGTAGTGATCCATTCATTCACTACCAGTATGTTTATTTTTGATATATAAAATCCTAATTCGAAGTGATCTTATATAAAACTAAAAAAAAAAGACATTAAAAGATGTTCACCCAACTGAAGCATGTTTGTTGGAGGTGTTTTACAAAATATTAGAGAAACCTGGGTTTTTTTTAATAGCAATGAAGTTTTCTTCCAGTGCCTGTTGTTAGGATGAGAATACGGTGATTTGTTTTTTAACCAGAGTGTTGCAAAAGGAAAAAAACAACCTTAATTATACATGCCAAAATTTTACATTTTCACAATATCACTTGATTTGCTCTCATAGCATTGAGTATCTAAATTGCTACATGTGGAAGATAAGGATGAATTACATTTATGTTCATTTTAGAAACAGAGTTAAAATTTTAAATAGTATTGAATGATCAGCCTTTAAACACAACCCAGCTTCATTCAAAATGTTAATACCAACTTCAATCACTGTCTTTTCTTTTGCTATCCATCTTGAAGTACTTACATTTTCTTTAGTTTTAAAATGTTTTTTTCTGTGATTTTTAAGTAAAAACACTATCTTAAACATTTACCATTCAATATGGCAGGATACTGCTCAGTTTTAATCCTAAAGAGAATGGTCCAGATGTAGCACCAATAGGATTCTATAATTTTTATTAAAGAAATTTTGAACAAGATAAAAACAATACAAATTTTAGAAAAGAAATAAAGAAAATAAAGAAAAATAGTGAACAGATAAGAAAGAAAATAGAAAAAGGAAATAGAAAAAAAGAAAAAGAAAAGATTTCTAAGAAGCGCCTTCCGATCTTAGCAGTGGTTATAAACCCATTTATATTTTGCCCTCTCTCTCTAAAATTACATCATAATTTCCTTCTTTCCATAGTCTACTCTTTCTAATCATCAAGCCCATAAAGCACAAGTTCATTTTTTTCTTTCTTCAGCAAAAAGTCCATAAGGGGTTTCCAATCGCTAATAAATGTGGTTATTGTCCTTTCCCTAATCAGGCAAGTCAATTTTTGCCATCTTTGCTAATTTTGTCATTTTCATCAACCATTTCTCCACTGCGGGTATTTCAGAGTCTTTCTATTTTCATGCATATAATAGTCTCACAGCAGTTATTATTTACAAAAACAATGTTCCCTTTTTTTAATTGTCTATCCATTAGTCCCAGGAAGAAAAGTTCTGATTTCAGCTGAACGTTGATCTTTAAAATTATTTGTATCCTTGTGTGTACTGAACCCAAAATGTCCTGGCTTTTTTACAAGTCCATGATGTAGCACCAATAGGGATGTATAACCATTCCAGACTAAGCTGATACTGTATGTTAACTGAAGGAGAAACAGATATAAATGCATGCATTTAAAATAGAGTTCTTAACTTTTTTAACAAACAGGGAAGTTGAATTTGTAAATCTAGAGTCAGAAATTACAAGAAAATGGACCCAGGGAATGGTTGGGATTACTTCCTTTTTTGATCTTTGCTGAACTAGGCCACTACGCATCTGATCAGTTTCTTGGATAAAAACCATTAGCGTCGCTGTTTAAGAAGAAACTATTTTTAAAAGATGTATTTATTGTACAACAGAATAAAGAACGTTTATTATTAAAAACAGGATAGTGCTCTGTCACATATACAACCTTAGTACTATAAATTTCATCACAGTTAATAGCTAAGTTGTGATACTGAGCCATACCCTACTTTGTTCATGATGTCACTTTGTTCACATCAACCACTTGAGCTAAAAACTCAGTATCAGTATCTACAAAGCAGGTTTAGGATACAGATGGAAAGACCAAGAGTTCTTGTAGAAGATTTCTGCACGTACTTTGCATTCATCCCATATATCAACAGTGTTCCAAAGCCTCAGTAAAACCTTTAACCCTAACCATGTAATTAGGGGAACTCGTTGCAAACAACTGAAAATATGTAAGTTTGGGAATACATCATATTTAATTTTCCAGAATAATTACATCATAATTACCTTTTCATCCTTTGCATCAGTATCCAGTTCAGCTATTTTTGCCCATTTCTGCCAGAAGTTGGGATCATCTAATGAAATGTCAGTTCTGTTTCCTGAAGCAACAAAGCTGGCCTGGGAGTAAAATGCAAGTTAACAGACTATAACTGACAGAATAACAGAACAAAATTCCCATACGCCCCATACACCAAGCCAAACTATCATATTTAAAAAGAACATCCAAGTGTAGCCAGAGAATTTGCTAGCTGACTATAAGGAACCTGTGGCCCTCCAGATATTATTAGACTACAACTCCCATTACTTCTGATCATTCACAAAGTAGGCTGAGGCAGGTAGGAACTGAAATTCAATAACTGGATTTATCCTGTAAAAGAGAAAAGCGCTCAGGCCCTAAGATAGTATTCTCCAACCTGGGTGACCTCCAGATGTCCCAGCCAACTCCCATTAGTTGGGGAAGGCTGCCCTAGCATGGATGACAACACTGAGTTGGGTAACTCATAATACTTCTTTGAAAATTAAGAATCCAATCCTCTTTACACAAAGACCTCACCAGAGATATCCACAGGGGGAGAGGGAGCAAGGAGGGGGAGAAATAATAAAGCAACTGTGTACCAATACAACTCAAGCTGTGTCCCTTTTGTTTGTGCATTGTGACACTGCATACATGCATAAGAGGAATGGAGGCTGCATTGCAATGGCATGATGCTGCTTTTGTTATACCTCTGGATCTCACAAGTATAGAGAAGTTAAGAGAATATAGCTGAAGCAGAAGACAATGGCTTGAAACCACTGTTTTTCATCTCTGTTAAAACATTCTTCTCCATTCTTTGCAACAAGTTAGGTTTAGTGATCATGGCAAACTATAATCTGGTTTGTTTGGTGTTTTGACAACCATATAACAACTCAGCCATTTGGCTTGAATAAACTATACTTAAGACAAGCCATGTCTTAATAGAATATGAATCAATCACTCACTGTCAATTTGTAACTGATTAAAACTTTGCCTTCCTACACCACTGTATTTTCAGTGATAAATAATATCAGATTAAGAATGCAGTGGGATATGAAAGCAGGAACAAGTTTAATCTTTATATAAGGATGGACAAAGTGTAGCCTTCTAGATGTTGTAGGACTATAACTCCCATCATCCCTTGTGTTGCTTATGCTGGTTCCAGCTGATGGAAGGTAGAATTCAACATCAGGAGGATTATATGTTGTTCCATCTCTGGTTTGGAAAAAATGGCTATCTGAATCCAATAGAACTTGTACAAAACAACAAGTAGACTCCTGTCATGTTCTCTTTTACCTGCATGCTGCTAATGAAAACAAAACAAAAACAATTTCCCACACTGAACATTTAGATAGTTTTGTCCCCAGAGCACACTACCAACCTTTGAAAATGTGGAGCCTTTCCCTTCAGTCTGAATAGTGATGGTCTGGGTCCTACGTTGCAGGATTTGGTCAATATCTTCCTCACAGAATTTGGAGCCTTCATCTTCCTCATCCATTAAAGCCCCATAAGCACCTTTTCGCAACAAGTCTTCAACCTCCATCTTGGAGAGCTGCTGCACCTTCCAGAAACAGACAGACTGATTGATTCCAGAATGGAAAAAAAAAGACAGGAACTCATGACAACTTCCAGATGTAAGTTGACATGAAAATCTAAGGAGAGGAAGGGGAATAAAGATTAGAAGACCTCTAGGTCTTGCCTGTACAAAATACCCTTACCCCATTGTTGCTCCCCTTGCGGTTGATATCCTGCAACACTGCCTTGTCTAATCCTAGTTTCAAGCTGGCCTTGTCAAACATCTCCCGTTCATAGGAATTTCTGGTGATGAGGCGATAGACTTTAACTGCCTTGCTTTGCCCTATCCGGTGGCAGCGAGCCTGAGCCTATAGGAGGAGAAAGACATCACTCAAAGCGGAGTTGGCAGAACTGGGGTGGGGGGAGACTGAGTTTCCTCAAGGAGAATATCTCCCACTCATGCCATCACCTAAGTCATCATCTCCCACTCATGCTATCACCAGTATCATTCCACTTTTCAGTAGCACATTGGGAGCCATACTTCAAAAAAGAATAGGTAAGAGGACAAAACTAAAGATTAATCTATATTTAATTTAAAATTAAGCATGGTAGTACAATAATTTCCTCAACTGACATACTTAAAATTACAACTTGATAACTTCTGGAGCTCTTGGGAGAGACAGAGCCAAGGCCTCTGAAGGCTAGATGTGGCTAAGGGCCTGACACTGTTTGCTTCTCACCTAAACATTTAAACCACTTCCCAGTAGGGATTCACAACATCTGAACTGAGCCAATGAAGATTAGCTATCAGGCTAAGGGCCTAATATGAACTATGAAGCAAAAACAACTGTAGGTAAAGTAAACCATTGTATTTCATTAAATAATCAAAATATGACTACAACTGAATATTTAAGTAATATTTACTAATACAGTAAAATCTCAATTTAACAGACAAAATTGAGGCTAGGCATGCCCTCCCCCCCAACAGACAAACTATAGCTTCTAGCACTGAGCTGGAAGGTGCTTCTGAAGGGGGATCCGTGTCCTCAGCTGTGGATGCAAAACAAGTGCCAGTCCAGAAACATAGTAATCCCATAGCAGCAGGGATGTGCATGTGTTATTAACAGGACAGGACATCTTTAAACCCTTTCTTGATGCTTTCTCTCCTTAGCTGCCATCTGCAATGCAACAGGGCACTTTAGGCTTGGTTTTCTGGAGATCATGCAAATCCCTGACAGTTTGAAAGAATCAGGACACTTAACGTGTACTTTTATGCATGCATAATTGTACCATTTGGATTTAACAAATATTCAGATTTAACAGACATCTTTTTCCTCCAGATGGTGTGGACACCTTTTACTCTTGTTGAAACAGTATGTCTTGGGTCTTTGTTGTTCTTTGCTGTTTTGTATTTCTATGCTTTTTAGTCTTATTACTGTAAGCATACTATAAACTGTTCAGAATCTCCTGACTGGAGTGGCATATAAATCTGAGTACCAAAATAAAACAAATTAAATGCATATACATATAAAACTGGAAGAGGTACTCTGCTTATTGTGGTCCATGCCCTTTCAAGCACTTTTATCTTCAGAGCAGCTGAATTCACATTCTCATAGGTCTTCTACATAATTTATATTCCTAGAGATAGCACTAAATTTCTCCTCAACCACCCCTTGAGCCATCTGTCCTCATCCCAAGGATAATGGAAATACCTGCAGGTCATTCTGTGGATTCCAGTCTGAATCAAAGATGATACAGGTGTCAGCAGCAGTAAGATTGATGCCAAGCCCTCCTGCCCTTGTGCAGAGCAAGAAAACAAAACGGTCTGAATCTGGCTTGCAGAAGCGATCAATTGCAGCCTGGCGTAAATTCCCACGAACCCGGCCATCAATGCGCTCATAAGTATATCTGTATAAATGGAAGTCCATATATCATTTTAGAAATAACACAAAAAAGAAGAGAAGTACTATAATCCCAGGAACTTTTGCCTCCAACTGGCCAAATTAGCAACAGATGGGTTAATAATAAACTGATTCAGTTACCTTAGTCTAGCACAGCCTTCCCCAACCTGACGGTCTCCCAATGAAATAAGAAAGCAAAACTTGCAATCCAAATATATCTGATAGATGCTGAATAAGGCTGGTCTAGATGATAAAGGGTATTAATAGTCAGCCCCTCCCTTTCAAAGAAATGCCAAATAAACTGTAGGATGGTACATGGTTTAAGTCCAAAGATTATACTATACTGCATTTGGAAAAGTGTTTCTCAGCTTGTCAGATACCACAAAAACATTGACTGAATTTTTCCCAGCCTTGATTCACTTCTAAGTCTACAAGGATGTTACTACTTTGCTATATAAGGACCTGCCTAGCTGTATGAATGGAGATATCAGCCTGCTGGAAATCTATTTTTGAACTGTCAGTACAGATAGCTCAAGCACAGAACACTGCTCCCTCTGAGAAACTGATACACAGCATCTGAAACTCAAGGGCATTCAGCAATATGAAGGGTTTTCTAAAACTTGGTTCCTTTCCTTTCACTTTATAACAATTCACTTCTTCTGACCTTACACCTCTAAGTTTTTTCCCCACAAACTGAAAGAAAGACTGGATACACAAAGGGAAAGTTGTCTTACTTGCTTTGATCATCATGCATTACTGTTATATTTTGGAACTGATACATCACTTTCTCTTTTTTCCTTTTGCAAACATATCAGTATATCTTTATGTAATTTCCTGCAATTTTTAAAAGTTTGAAAATTCAATAAAATTTATTTTTAAAGTGGACAGCTTAGTGGAAGCTTTAGGCATGCTAAAAATTCCTAATCTGAGTTTAGTGTCTGCAACCTGAGAATACTACTAAATTAGTTATGCTACTTTTATCATTAGTGAGATTACGTGAATGAAATGCTTTGATGCCATGCAATAAAGTGCTTACATTTCATACTTCAGAGTCATACATAAGAGAAGGAGATGCCGTGAGACCAGCAAATGTTCCTGGTATTTCAAGGCTATTCTCCTTCCTGCAGTGCTCTATGAGATCAGCAAAACAGGTGTCATTCAAGTTAATCTCTACAGCCTCCCCATAGCAGTACAACCCCTATTTTTCTTGAGGACTTTGGCTGTTGTTATAATGGCAGAATTATATTTTAGTGATTTTGCAAAATGACCAACATAAAAAGGAAAATGTTGCCAGCAAGCAGTTGTCCAGAGGAAAAAAAACCATCCTGCAGCTCCAATGACTTAATTGGCAATTTGACTGATCTCTGAGCTGCAGACTCTTCCTCCTATAAAGACAGATGCTTGAGGACATTAATATTCCAAAAGCAGTCTTGCAACTATATTATGTTTAGAAAGAGCAGGAGAAATACTTCAGTTCTACATGTTTTTTCAATATAAGTCTTATGTATGTTTGAAAAATACATTTCTCCCTCAAAGGAAAAAAGGTAAAGTGTGAAACAGCATGCATAGAGAAAGGGAATTTGAGAGAAAAGAGAAAGGCAAGCAAATGAAAGAACCTAAGACAGAGGATGAGAAGAAAATGGTATATATACATGCACTGGAAAATGCATATAGCCTAATGACCATATAGCCAAAAAACTGCTTAAAATTGGTCCAAGTGATGCTCTCTTGTAGTACAAGTTCCTGGGCTGTACTGACCGCCGCTGGATGAGATAATCCTCCAGGATATCAAGGCAGCGCACCATCTGGGAGAAGATCAGCACCTTGTGCCCGCCTGCAATCAGCTTTGGCAGCAGCTTATCAATCAACACCAGCTTGCCTGCTGCCTGGATCATTGCCTGCAACTGGAAGTCAAGAGCTTCTGAGTTGTGGGTTTTACGGAAATCTTCTAGGATCTTTTCCTCTGCTCCTAACCCAGAAATAGAGAGGGGAAAAAAAATCAGTTGGAGCTTTAGTTGCATAACCAATATGAAAAGCACTCCCGTCATACAACATTCTAACAGAAAAAGTTTGGTGCTGCTCCTTATTGCTACTGAGGCTTTGTAAAGGAAATGCAAAGCAGATGTAAGTGCTAGTTCTTATCTCTCTATGCAACATATGTTCTTTCTATACACACATATAAATGTTCTCCATCTCTGATTCATCAGCAAGCAGTCCTTTAGGTAGGTATAGCTACAGAGTGATAGCAACGTGTTAGTGCTATGAGGCTTCCCAAATGTAAATAAATAAAAGCAATCACAGTGCTACCACCCTCAACTAATAGGAAGATAGCAAAGGAAACTCTTGCATTGAGCAAAGTATTCCTGACTACTGATGGGCAAAGGGAAAATTGCAGTGCCATCATTTCCCCATCACAGGGTTAAGTGGGTTGGAGTGCCCAACTTCCAGCCCTACCTCTTACCATTGATGAGGTAGGGGTGGTTGCAGCACTTGCGCAGCTCCATCATGGTGTTGATGAGGTTGGGCATGTTATGCTGGTTAGCACCCTTGGACAGAAAGCTGAAATTCTTCTCCAGAATGGCTCGATAGTATTTCTTCTGGATGTTGGTCAGTTCTACTTCAATGATGGTCTCCTGTTTGGGTGCTAGATTCTTCTCCACATCATCCTTCAGCCGTCGCAACATCATGGGTTTCAGGAGGGACTGGAGTTTCTTCACCTGCCAGGATTACAAAATATAATCTAACAATACCGAATGTAACGCTTTCCCAGTAATTCAAGAAAATAATACAGAAAAAAAATTCTCAGTGATGCCAGGGCTAGTATACTGAGGAAACAGGTAACTGCTCAACTTCTAAGAACCATATTAGGGCAAAAACATGTAACTGTTCTATTTGTTTTCCTAGGCTTCAGCAAGAAAGCTTGTACATGCAACAGATATGCAAATGTACCTCTGGGAGAATGAGGATACATATGTGGTATGTGAAAAATGAAATTCTTGGTGAATTAGGTTCACAGGCAAGTAAGTTACAAATAGTTTTCAATATGGTTGCACATGACCAGAAATCTTTTGATAAGGAAGACAATATTTGTATATGAAGAACTTGAGGATATGTGTATGTATAATACATGTGTGAGTTTGCTGCATTGGGTTCTCTTCTTTAAAAAATGCACATCAGAATACAAAAACAACCACTAACAGAGATCTATTTTGTCCAAAAAAAGGATGGTCATTCAATAGTTTGGGCAACTCTTTTACACTGTTTATTCCTATACCATTTTGCCACTGTAGCCAAATTCTTGACTCAGTAGGCAACTTAAGCTCATCTGCAAGAAACTGTCAACCCGCCTACCCTGATTTCCTATGATAGAAATGAGTTCTTACATATCAGTGGAGAATCAATTCTGCAATGCTTCTTGTTTACCTGCTCCTCTGTTTTGAGATCCCCAAACTCCTCTAGAAAGGCTGTCTCAGATGGGAATTGCTGTGGTTCCAAGAAATTCAGTAGGCTGAAGAGCTCCTCCACTGAGTTCTGCAGGGGTGTCCCAGTCAGCAACACTTTGTGTTCCTATTCACCATTCAAGGAAAGATCAGAATAGGAAAGTTATAGAAAGAACAGGATAAAATTAGGCTTTACTTCTGAACAATGCTGCTGCAATGTTTCTGTTGACTATAGGTCACACTGCTAGTCAAAAATATTATTTTCAGTTCTAGAAGAAAACAGTTGCTAATTATTTTTACATCTTTAAAGCCAGCAAATATTCTGCTCAAGCAATCATCATCTAAAGAACATACAGACATCATTTTGCCAAGCTAGATCTTCCTACAGGAAACCTTTCAACATTTCAAGACACTTACCCATGAACAGCATTCACAGACCACCAGATTTAGCTTTTGTTAAAATTGAAAACTATACAAAGTTTCTACGCTTCCTGTATGCACACAAGGGAAGCAATATTTAGCTAGCAGAAAACTATAATGAATCTTTCCTGTTATATTTTTGCAAGCCATAAAACAATGAAACACTAAACAGTATAGTAGAACAACTGGGTACAGACCTAAGGCAAACTAAAGAAATGAATATGTTTTCATATATGCATACATATCATTTCATATATGCCTGTCATATATGTCTGTCAGTATCTTTTATATGTTTCTATCATCTGCAGAAAGCCAAACTTCCATACTGTTTCAGAAGAACAATAAAATTGGGAAATTCTCACCAGACACATGAGCTTTAGTCCTTCCAGTAATTTGCAGTTCCTGTTCTTGAGCCGATGGGCCTCATCAATAACCACACAACGCCACTGGATCTTCTTCAGCTCTGGACAATCTGCCAAGATCATCTCAAAGGTAGTAATGACTACATGGAATTTGAAGAGCCCAGGAAGAGGAATACCCTAAGGATGTTATCATAAAAAATAGGTTGGAATTTACATTCCAAGGTAGCAATTAGGGCTGATCAATTATGATTGCATTCCTGGTAGATTTTCACTGAGTATTTCAACAGACTACATGGAGCCTAAAACATAAATGCATTAAAAGGAGATTTACAAGTTCTACTTAAACTTAAGGTTATGGGTCTACATCACAGTACAGGTAGTACTCACTTAATGATCACTTGTTTAGCAACTGTTCGAATACGACAGTGCTGAAAAAAGTGACTTACAACCAGTCCTTGCAGCATCCCCATGGTCACAGGATTGCAATTCGGGCACTTGGCAACCGTCACGCATTTACGGCATCCCGCAGTCACAGGATGCCATTTGCGACCTTCCCAGCTGGCTTCCAACAAGCAAAGTCAGTGGGAAAGCCAGCAAGAGGTTGCAAGCCAGTCATGTGATATCTTGCTTAATGACCGCAGGTGATTCACTTAACAACTGCAACCAGGACTGCCAGAACTGCTGTCGCTAAGCAGGGCAGTCACATGTTTCACTAACAACCACTTTGCTTAGTGACAGAGTTGCCAGTCCCACTTAGGGTCATTAAGCAAGGACTACCTGTACTGTTAAATAGCCACCACCAAGAACCTCTTATTCACTTAAATATCCATTAATTATAGAGCCTGGTGTAATTCCACTAACTGGTTTTCTCTAAGCGTATCTGTCCATAAGTGCAGAAAGCCCAAAGAAATGCAACTTGAACCCAAAGTTACAACTGAAGGGCAACCAGTCCAAACCATGTATATTTTCCCTTAATGTTTCCATATGGCAGGGTGTGGTCTGGTTTCCAAAACAGGTAGTCCTTGAATTACAACCGTTCGTTCAGTGACTGTTCAAAGTTATGACAGCACTGAATGAAGGGACTTACAACTGCTCCTCGAAGTTCTGGCTGCTGCAGCACCCCCGCAGTCATGTGAACAAAATTCAGGCGCTTGACAACCAGCTTGCACTTATGACTGGTTGTAGCATCCTGCGGTCACATGATCACCATTTGGAAGGCACAAGCAAAGTCAATGGGGAAGCCAGCAGGGAAGGTCACAAATCACTTGGGTAAATCTCCCCTCCCTGGCCTTTCTTCTCCACACTGCACCAGGCTTCTTGTGCCAGGCCTCCCCCATCCTGCGCGGCACTCCCACACACAGCACCCCCATGCTTCTTACCTGGGACTCCCTCCACTTCCTGCTTAACAACCCATGTGTCTTGGGTTACGATGACAACTGGGACTATCTGGATTGCTGTTGCTAAGTGATGCCATCATGTGACATTGTGTTTTACAATCACATTACTTAGTGACAACAATCCCAGTCCCAATTGCCATCATAACTCGAGGACTACCTGTAGTGTGTTTGACTTTAAAAATGGCAAAGAAACAGCCTGAACTTATTTTCAAACCCTCAAACATGGGATGTCAAATTGGCCTTTCTTCTTACCTCTACATTTAGTTCCCACCCCCACCCCCCATGCTCAGAAGCTTCATTCTTGATCAGTTCTGCCCACTCCACTCTGACCATATTCACAACGATGAAAACAAGCAGGAAAAAGTTCCTTAAGAGTATGCAGTGTTACAAACCTGTGCATCCCGATAAACCATCTCATACTGCTGGATCATCTGGCGGCTTATCTGGCTGCCATGATACACAATGGCATTCATCTCTGTCCAAGTGCGGAACTCTCGCTCCCAGTTTGTGATGGTAGAGAGTGGAGCAATTATGAGAAATGGGCCTCGGAGACCCATCAAATAGATCTCAGAGAGGAATGTAATGGACTGGATTGTCTTCCCCAAACCCATTTCATCAGCCAGAATGCAGTTTTTCCTGTAGAAATGCCATAAGCAGCCATTACAAAACCTTGGAAGGCCTTCTGAAAACCATTCCTTCACCAATGAGCGAAGTCCCCTGCAGACTAATACTGACACAAAGTATTACCTATGGAGTCCTTTTAACCATCTTTTTCTATTCACTCTGCCCAATTTAAAACAACCTTCTTGCTCTTGGGATTTATTTTGACACTCTGTAGTAATGACAATACACATCAGAACGTATGGAAAATTAGCTTTTTCTTGAAGAGTCTACAGGTAGTCCCTAGTTTAAGAACGCCTGGTTTAAGGACGACCCATAGTTAAGAATGGAGCCTACTGTATCAAAATTCAAGTTAAATACACAATGGTTCAAATTAATTACACAATACTACTTACATAGTATTATACAATAATATTGTTCCAGTTTACATACAAATTCGACTTAAGGACAGACCTTGGGAATAGAACTCGTTCTTAAACTGGGGATTACCTGTATTCATCTTGAAAATTTGACCCTTTTGCAGTTCCTAAGCAAGGCTTCTTTCTCAATTTTTCCCTTCCCTATCCAGTTACCTTTTTCCTTTGTCTCATACATATCCAGTTTTGTTCTCCCGTTCTTCTTTCCCTCTCTTTCCAGCACAGCTATCCCTTCTCATTAACTCATCTCCAGCCTGTTTTGTCTTTTTTTTTTTTTTTTTGCAGTTTCTGCTGACAGGAGGGAAGGTAATCTCTGTGTAATGTGTTTTTGCACATGACAGTTGTCTGTGTATGATAACATAAATGGGTTGGTAAATGCTAATAAGAGATCAATTAATTTTATAGATGGGATATCTTATTTTACAAAGAATTAATTTTAATCAGACATTCATTCAACTGGTGTCCTTTTTTTGTCCTGCCCTTGTCTTTTCTTGGAATATGGTTTTTGGCAAGTATATATACACACATCTGTAAATTGCACACAAATGTGACATGCACACACATTCACAGGAGACAGAAAAAGCTCCAGGACTAGTTCCAGCTGGAGACGGGACCCTCAATTGACAAGTTGGGGAACCTGGCCAATCCAGCAGAATTTTCAGAGTGTTTCTAATTTTTTCTATCTACTCTTTCTTTGGGCAGAGATACATTAAAGTCAAGGTAAATATCTTCTTTTCAGGTAAATATGGTAGGCCTAAAGAGGTATAGCAACATCATAAGTACATAATGTTGGGTTAACTTCTCAAGCTGCATGTTTCCAACTTTCACACATATTCTCCAACATTGGTAAAATAGTTTAAAGGTGTATGTATGTAAAGGTATGCATGCACACACACACATACAGAGTGTCATCCAGAAAGCAATTAGGAAGACAAGCCAGAAACAACTCCCAGGACCTCAGGAATAATTTTTCATATTATTATGCCCACTGGGAATGCCTCTCTGCTCTCTGCAACTCACCTGTTATACCAGTTAAAAAGCAGCCAATTCATTCCCTCCAGCTGGTATTCCCGCAACTGGTTGTTGTTCTTATAGTCCCGAGACTTCTCTAGCTTTTGCCAAGACTCAGAGGCAGGACGCTCCTGGCGGGGAAGATAGAAATAACATAAAGAATTAATTTATCCTGGTGAAGTTATTTCTAAAATTTTAACTAATTCGAAAGAAAGAAAGAAAGAAAGAAAGAAAGAAAGAAAGAAAGAAAGAAAGAAAGAAAGAAAGAAAGAAAGAAAGAAAGAAAGAAAGAAAGAAAGGAGGGAGGGAGGGAGGGAGGGAGGGAGGGAGGGAGGGAGATATTGCATTGACCACAAGAATCCCAATGGACATATTTGCAAAAAAGGTGGGGAGTATGTAGAGTGCCCACTGGTAGATAAAGCTATTCCAAAAAACCCAATTATCAGAATATGGAATTTGGTCTCTGCTACATTCTCTTGTTCTCTCTATAATATATGAACATTTACCAAAAAAACATAAGACTGCAGCCATTCATCATATTTATTGCCTAAAAAGAGAGATGTGGTCTATGTAGTAGGGAGGGGGAGTAATGATGAGAAGTGGACTTCAAAGATCCACCAAGTAGATCTTAGAGAGGAATGTAATGGACTGGATTGTCTTCCCCAAACCTACTTAATCAGCCAGAATAAAGGTTTTTTTTCTATAGAAATGCCACAAGCAGCCATTACAAACCCTAGAAGGTGTTCTACAAACTTTTCCTTCACCCCTGTAGGCTAATACTAACAGAAAGCATTATCTACAGTAGTTCCTCATCAGACTGGAGGGATTGTATTGACTTGTCTGTACTGTATTGTCACCCCTGTATGGTTCAACATCCTTAATACTGACTTGGATGAGAAAGTGGAGTAAATGTTTATCAGATTTGCAAATTACATGGCAAATCTGATAAGTGCTCACTCCATTTTCTAATGGGTAGAGACAGAAATGAAATTCTGAAAGGTTCGAGAAATGGTCTGAAAAAAATAGAATTAAATTTAATAGAGACAAATGCAAAGTTATACACATAGGAAATAGAAATCAAATGCACAGGTAGAGAACAGTGAATAGCAAACTTGGTAAAAGAACTCATGAAAAATACACTGGAATAATAGTTGCAAATGGACTACCAATGGAATAGAAATCAGAAATGTGATGCGGCTGAAAAAAAAGTAAGTGTAATTTTAGGTTATATCAAAATAACAGAGTCCACATGGGCTACCTCTGAAAAGAGTTTGGACGCTTCAATTAACGAAAAATCTAACAGACTGGTAATTGGTGCAAGGTTGCTAATTGTTTAGAAGGCACAATTTTAAGATGTTGGCAGTGACCTTTAAAGTCCTGAATGGTTTAGGATCTGACTACCTCTCTCATTACAAATACATCCATTTGTTAAAATCTATAGGAGAGAATCTTTAGAAGAGGCCCCAAGTATTAGATGTTTATCTTTCTAGCACATGGGAGAGGGTTCTGTCCTGCCTTTTACCCCTGCTATGAGAAACATTCCCTTGGTACAGCAGTTGCATCTCTCTCAATATCTAGGAAATTTGTAAAGATGCATTACTTTCACCAGGAGTTTGCCAGATTATTTTAGCATTTACTTTATTATTAATTTTACTTAGTATTTATACATTTGTCTTGAAAAAGGACAATTTGTTGTCAATGCTCTAATCTCAGTTCTATCATAAAGCAGGGTATTGACGTACATGATCTCTTCCAACTATATAATTTTATAGGTTATTGTTTATGAAATATTTTGGATATTGGAAATGGATTAGCAGTTATAGTTATTAATCCATAAGGTAAGAGCAGCATGCCAACATAAGCCTTTCCCAGGGCAGAAATGAGTTTCTCATTCCCCAAACACAATACCAAACAAAGATACTTAAGACCTAGGGATCCTGAGGAAGCTTGGTTTTCTTTTCTCATTTTGGCCAGAACACACCCTGTGATATCTGCTCCCATAAATTTCCCCATGACAGATCAAAACACCAATCAATATCAGAGGCACTCGTATAATTCAGATCATAAAGTTGTGGCAGAAAACAGAAATATATATTATTTTTTGCAAAGCACATGATGAAACAGCTTCAAAAGAACATATAATTTGGATACACGTCATAGCTTATGAGTAAAAGTATTTTAAAAAGCAGAGACTGGGGGTGGGAGGGGAGCTTTTTAACCAAAATATGGGAATCAGTAGATCTATATAAGACAGCAGAATGATATAATTTAAAATACCTTCTTTTCAATGCCCTTATTTAAACATATTTCCTGAGCCGCCATCAAACATACATACAAACATACATAAAATATATCTGATTGCCAATCATTAACTCAGAGAAAAATATACTTCCTTAAAAAATAAGAAAAATATGTTCTTATATCAAGTATTTTGAGAACAAGGATTAAATATGAAAAGGACAAACAATAGAACCATATGTTTATTTATTTGGAAGACAGTTCAATAGAACTTTCAGGGAAAAATCCCACAAGACTGCAGTCTAACTGGTGTGCAAATTCTCCTGCTTAAGGCACTGAGAAACAGATTGGTATTTCCATGAACAACAACATGAGATGCTGTCTTCAACTTAGAAAATACTGTTTCTTCCTTTACTTTGTACTCTGACTGACAGAGTACAAAGGGGAAAGGCATCTTAATGAAGACAAGAGAGGAGAGCCAATGCTTAGAGCTGAATTACCTCAGTTTAAGTACCAGGGAAAGACATAGGAAAGAACAGCAAGATTAAAAAAGACTGCCAAATAAATGGCTCTGAAAGAGGAAATAATGTTGAACCACAACATTCGTTAATTAATGATTATTTTACTATTATTTTACTCATAACTATCAGTTCTTTCCCTTATCAAAACCAAAGCTTAATTTATTTTTACCAAGGATTTAACTTCTGGTGGAATTTGGAGGAATTCAAACTCTTTAATCTTCCCAGGATCAACATCCTCCTCAAGCTCCCAAGTACTTTCTTCATAAGGTAAGGAGCACCACTTCACCAGGTAGTGAGTCACCTCCTGCAAACCAGGAACAACAAAAAGAGATGCAGTGAGGGCTCAAAACAGAAGTGACAAAGAACAAGTAATAGAACCTTGGCAAGATCATTCGATAAGCTGAAACACGATGTATGCAGGAGTATAACCATAACTGATACAATCATTGACACAATTTTAGAGCCAACCATCACAGTAATGCTTCAGAAGTAAAGGAGAACCTTTATATAAAATAAACCTCTATTTTACTTCACAAATGAGTGGAAGAAAATTACACCAACTTCCAAGTGGACCTTTTAATGTGAATGCTTTATTATGGTAAAATCATAAAAACATCTAATCATCATTTGTTAATCAGTAACCTATGTTTTATCTCCAATTCTTTTTCCTAAATGGGAATAACAGATTTAGGATGAAAGGCAGGGAACAGAAATGCAAATTTCCAAATGTATGGATGTTCCACAGCACTTCTATACTTGGAAGAAAGGGATGATTTAACATCAATACTCTTTTCACTTATTTCTAGTTTTTGTGAGGATGCCCATTGGCGTTTTCTATAATTATACAAGTACATTGGGGGTGTGTGTGAGAGAAATACATCCAAAATTTGGGATTTCCTCACCATTTAGAAATTATCTCCATACCTCATTTGTAGCTTTTGTGTTACTAATAGAATAATATTTTCTTATAGCTATTTAAAGGTACATGATCACACAATTGCAAATGTTGAGTGAAAACTGTATAATGCTTTATCATTTATACCTAGTTAAACTGTAAGAATTAAACCAATATATCCTTATTTTAGTTACTCCAGAAGGGGTTAGGGTGTGTGTTAAAAAGTAGCAGGCATCTCTATAGTCTTCTTCTACCATTTGCTTTTGGCAAAAAAGAGGAATTATATAGATCTTATGTTGATTCCATTCTTATTTTAGGCACAGGAATACTGGAAGTTGTTTTATTGCTATGTATTGCCTATAATGACTGGCAGAGACTCTTAAGTTTCACAGTAGGAGCCTTTCCTAAATGCTAAAGCTACCATAGCTGGGTTGCAAAAATGCAACTGGTCACTAAGTGGCAAAAAAACACATATATTTACATGCTACCATCTAATAGTCATCTAGATTTTTGCAGTTCAGATGTGGTATGTCTACCCAACACAACTGGACCTGGGGTTTACTGCACACAAAATGTATGATGAGATAGTGTTGACACCTAATAATCTTGACAACTGCAGGGATGCAGCATCCCCACAGGGGTTACTCGTGAGACTTTCTCAATTTTTTTTTGGTCTGGCCTTCTGAGCTATGTGAGGGTTAGAGATAGAGAGAGACTTAGCTAAATCAAACCCATTCTTCACTCTAGTATCACTCTGGAACAGGAATGCCATGGCTTTCTGGCTAGTGGGCCCATTTAAAATGTGGTATGTTATAGACACCATCACTGCCATGAGGGAGGCTGGAGACTGCCCATTTACAAAGTTGGTACTACTCTGCTCCATTCTCAGTCAGATGGGGCTTGGAGCCTGGAGGATGCCAAGGATGATACCCAAGGGTGCCACATTGTGGACCCCAGCTCTGAGGCATGAGAAATCAAAGGGATCTGAGTTTTTTCAAGTCAGTTGAGGAATTCACCCCTCAAGCTTGGAGTGGGCTCTGCCTGTACTATGTCACTGAGCTAGGACTTTTCCATGAAGCAGAACACCTGCACCATAGGTTGTGCTGAACTACCAACTCTAAACTCTAATAAAAGCTAAAGGCACTACATCCTTTCTATGGTAGCTGTGCCATTCAAAGGAAGAATACCTTTCTAGAATATATTTGAGTATGGGTAGTTAAGAAAAATAAAAGGAGGCTGCTTGTTATACTTGCAATTTAAATACACACATGACTGCAAAGCTCTCAAACATTTGCCTTGTCCAGCCTGTATTTCAGCCTTAACTGTAGATCTTGAGAAAAACTGTGTCCTGTGGAAACTCTGTCCTGGACTCAGACAATTACTACATTTCAATCTCTTATTTCCAGCACTAAGCTTGCTGAGTCAGCAGGACAAACTGCATGGACTTCTGCAATTACTATGCTGAAGAACTCTTGGCAATTAAGAGGCAGATGGTGGAGGAAAAACTGTATCACTGTGTTTTGTTAAGAAGCTCCCTCTGCTTCACAGACTGAGGTCAGCCATGAAAATCAAGAGAGTGGGGAGTGTGAATTGCAAATAACAATCATGCTGAGAACAACATCTACCTCCCCAGTTTCGGAGTCCTTCGTGTGAGCCACTTCTAAGATTCTATCAACTTCCACATAGTCTGGATTGAACAGATCTTCATCAGGCTGGCAAAATAAGAATGAAACAGCAGATATGCATTAAGTCATGCAGGTCTAGCTTGGGAAAAAATCAGTTGCTCAAGTTACTAATTTGGTGTAGTGTCAGGTGCTGAAACAAAAAAGTCATATAGGTTGATGGAGGCAAGTGTTTAAGTCTCCTGCACTAGACAGAAGGAAGAATTTTCTCACTGTCAGATAATTTTATTTTCTTTTTTAACAGAGTTACAGGCAAAAGAACTCTTTAGCAGGTTTTTTCCAGAGTTTCTGGTGGAAATAAAAGCTTTGGCAGGCTTTTTTCCTTATGTACCTCAACTGCAGTCTTTAAACTGTAAGCCAAAAATAAGCAGACAGATGTGTGAAGACCAAGGAATATTAGAAAAATACTTCCACCCAAAGTTCCTTATCTTTACCTGTTAAACAAAGCCCTCTGCCTGTAACTTGAATAAAGATGTAAAAGTTCAGGGCAGAAACTCAACTCTCCCCAAAGGCTCCACCATTTCCCACCAAAAATGAGTAAAAATACAGGAAAAAAGATAGCATGGGATGATGGTTACATAAAATGAAAGGACATTCTTTGGAATCTGGAGCTGTGCTGGGATCCCACAAGAGTATAAGGGTGGGTGACATTCAAAGAGCCCAGCCAAACTCTGAGAAGGGTTTACTTCTCTTCTTCAAGCAGAGACAAACCTGGAGTTTGCAACTTGCCTCCACTTCTAACTCTTTTCCAGCTAGTTGCCCATACCCAGCAACTAGAAAAATGCCTTATTTTGGAGAAGGAAACTACAATCTCCTACAGCCAGTCCTCTGGTTATGACAGCAGTTGGGACTGGGACTGCCATCACTAAGTGATATGGTCATAAAGCACAACGTCATATGACAGCATAGCAATGGCAATCCTGACAGTCCCGGTTGCCATGGTAACCTTGACACACAGGTTGTTAAGCAGGAAGCAGCAGGTAAGGAGCATGGAGGTACCATGGTGGGGTGGGGGAGGCTGGGGAGGGCCTGCGGAGGCTGCGAGCAGGCAGGGAGGGTGCTGCGGACTGGAATAACTTAACAGAGCAACTTGAGATCTTTCCTGTCGACTTCCATATTGACTTTGCTTGTGGGAAGCCAGCAGAGAAGGTCACAAATGGCAATCACTTGACCACAGCTTCCTGCAACATCATAATCATGAGCCAGGCACCCAAGCACCTGTATCGTGATCATGTGATCACAGGGGTGCTGCGATGGCTGGAAGTTTGGGGACCAGTTGTATGTCCATTTTTTCAGCACTGCTGTAACTTTGAACGGTCACTGAACAAATGGATGTAAGCTGAGGACTACCTGTAGGAGAGGCATGTGTTTTATGCTGACAGTTACTTCTTTTTTCAAGATGCTGGTTGAAAGTGATTACCAAATGAAAGGCAGCAACAGCAATCAACCAATAATCTGACTGAGTATTCATCCTGAGCTGTCAGAAACATACACATCTATTATGATAAGCCTCAAATTGCCATATTGAATGCACAGGTCATCAATTACCTATCTGAGCTTAGGAAAAAATCAACCTTCCTCCAGTCCACTTCCACCATACATCCACAATACATCCCAAACATCACCATGTAAAGATATGATAGTTAGAAAAAGCACATGTTGTCTCACTATAAAAGCAACAGCATTTTCTCAGGAATCTCTTGACTGGCAACGCACCATCATACAAACCTTTCTATTCCTGTTCTGCCCTGTCAGAGGTACAATAATTTTATACTTTTATCCATATGGGCCATCATCATCACCATCATCTATTAATTAAATAAGTTATCGCCACCCATCCCAGTAGACTCTGGACAGCCAACACAATCCAACACAAGTGAATAGATTCTATTTGTCCTGACTCACAGGGCATGGCTGTGGTATCTTCTTGAATCTCCTTTCAGGAGCACTGAACAGACAACCCAGACTAAAAACAGCTGTAACAATAAAAACCTAACAGGAGTCCCACAAACACATTAACCCCAGGCCTGGGAACAGAGCCAAGTCTTAAGGGCTTTCTGGAACTCCAGGAGTATCCTTAATCCTCCTCACAAATAACTTGTAACTGACGAGACAGCCATTTTTAATTTTTAAGTTGTCAGCAGCCATTTATCTTTTCCTGTGATTTCTTTACCTCTAATTCAGGTGCTAATGAAGGAAAGAAGACAGAAATGTAATTACTTAATACAGCAACATCTCTTAAAAACATCCAAGCATTCTGGCATAAGAGGTCACTAGGAGGCTGGAAAAGTCTTCAGTATATCAAGCAGAAGAACAGTTGCTCATCCTAGCAAGAGGAAATGATGTGACATTTTTCATCACAAATCATTCATATTTGTTCTAAGAACATGTACTGACAAAAGGACTAAAAATGCTATGAATTTACATCAGCAGTTAGAAGCAATTTCAATTTCATACTGCCCTGATTTACAACCGTCTGGGATGCATGAAGAAAGATACACATAACTTATCTGGTAGGAGAATTCATATTAAATCAAATGTTAAGTGAGATTCATCTACTAACAAAACTCATACACATGTATGTTGCATGCAAGTAAAAGAAAAGATCTTCAAACATAATTTTGCTTTAGAGTATAGCAGTATAGACGGAGACTGCAGCCATGAAATTAAAAGACGCTTGCTCCTTGGGAGGAAAGCTATGGCAAGCCTAGATAGCATATTAAAAAGCAGAGACGTCACCTTGCCGACAAAGATCCGCATAGTCAAAGCTATGGTTTTTCCAGTAGTAATGTATGGCTGTGAGAGCTGGACCATAAAAAAGGCCGAGCGCCGAAGAATTGATGCCTTTGAACTGTGGTGCTGGAGAAGACTCTTAAGAGTTCCCTGGACTGCTAGGAGGTCAAACCAGTCAATCTTAAAGGAAATCAACCCTGATTGCTCATTGGAAGGATCGATAATGAAGCTCAAGCTCAGATATTTTGGCCACCTAATGCGAAGAGAGATCTCTTTGGAGAAGACCCTGATGCTGGGAAAGATTGAAGGCAAAAGGAGAAGAGGACGGCAGAGGATGAGATGGTTAGATAGCATCACTGAAGCAATGAGCATGAAACTGAGCAAACTCAGGGAGGCAGTGAAGGACAGGAAGGCCTGGCGCAATATGGTTCATGGGGTCACGAAGAGTCGGACACGACTTAACGACTAAACAACAACAACAATAGCAGTGCCCCTGCGTACATGCATACATATTGCTAATGCCACAAAAAAGCAACCCCAGCTAACTTCAAAAAATATTCTGAGAAGGAACATGACGCCAACCAGGAAAATTTGTTACTAACCTCAGTGAAAATGTGCTTCATTTGGGCCTGTTTATTGCGAAAGCGTTTAATCTTCTGAGAGATCCGGGGATCTTTCTCCAACTCCTCCATGGTGGCCCATTTACAGTGCAAATAAGAACTATGAATGAACAAAAAATATTATTAAGATTATTAAAAAGGAACTATGGGAGACAGCTACATGATCAGCATTTTAATGCAAAATTGTCCAAATCTCACTTCCTTAAAGTATGTAATTGCATGTCAATATCCATATCTTTCTAAAAGTTGCAATGTAACTTAAATCATGTTTAAAATGTTAGGAAAAATGCAACCAAATAGGCATATGCTGGCGAAGTGTACATAAAAATGCAATGTATTAGATTACTAGTGCTTCCCAAAAGATATAAATTAAGAAAAAAAGAATACAAAAATGCAAATATTAGGAAAAATGTTGCAGAAATCCGATATAAGGAATTTAAAGTTGGAAAAATATGAAATTAAGCAAAATCAAATTTGACAAACCAGTCCATTTCTAGTACTAAGAAACAGATGCTACTTTATATGTTTTGGACATCCAAAACAGAACAGTACGTAACACATTGATAAGACAAACACATGCTATACGTACAAATTGCGGTACTTTACATAGAACTCTTCCTGTTCATAAGTTGCTCCTCCAGGATAAATCTGGAACAACAACAATTATTTGTTTGTTTGTTTATTATATAAATGGATATATTATATCCATTAATGTTTAGTATCCATTATATATCCACTAATTATCCATCCACTTGTATCCAGTATAGCCATTAATGCTTAGCAGGCATCATTTGCACAAGACTGATGCTATGCTAGAATCACAATCCACAGCCAATGGTAGCTCACTTGAAACTATTTTGTAATGTAACAAAATATAACAGATTCCATGAGGATCTTCAGGTATGGTTGGAATAATATTGAAGTCCAGTTGGCAAGAAAAGCAGAAGTGAATAAGGAACATATGAAGGGAAAGCAAATGATGTTCCCATTCCTTGCTGGTATTAAGCCAAGTCATTCAAATCTCTTAGGAATGAGAAACAGCAAAGCAATACCTGGGATGTTCCTATAATAATTTTTTTCCATATGCTTCAGTGAGATGACTACCTAGCTTAATTACAAGAAAAGGCTGAACTGACCATGAGAAAAAAGCTCTAAATCCATATTGAAATAATGTTATTATTGGGCTCATTCAAAATTACAAAATAATGTGCAAACATCTGAGCTTTCTAGACCCTTTCATCAAGCAAAACAGATTAAAATAAAACACAGAAAAGTGTGGAAGCCATTTCATCATGGTTGCATCCATTTTAGGTGGAATGTTGGAAAAGACAGCAGATCTATCAATTGGCTTTTATCAGGTGCAGAGGTGCTGCTTGATTCAACCCAGGCTTCAATCAAAGAAGTGTGTGATACACTCACACTCACATGCATACACAGGCACAAACTGTTAAATCAAACTTATTTTTGTCTGGATTTCACTCTATTTACTAGGATAATATAACCAATGGATATTGAATCTCTCTCTTTCTCTCTCTCTCTCTCAAAAAAAAAACCCCTCTCTCATCCCAGAGCTTGCAGTCCTAAATATAAACAATTGTAACGTAAGCTTTATGAGCAGGCGGTTGGTTTTAAGGAAATAAATCATGGCAGCAGGAAACATGTTTCAGATCTGAACATCTTGCTTTCTGGCTCTGGCAAGAGAGGAGTTGGGTCTTAGCGCTTGAAACTGAAGCTCCAGGCAAAAGCAAGTTGATATACCTCCTCCCCTCCCACTTCCATACTAGAGCTGGGGATGGAGGCAACTTGTGAGGCACAATTTTGCCCTCAGCAGCATTCTGAATTTAAAGCACCCACCACAGGCAAGTATTTTAGGACAGCCCAGTGTGCCTCTGCCTTGAGCGTCAAACTGAAGGCTTGCCCCTACTTCCAACAGGTCTTCCAAACTCAGAGTATCTACTGGATGAAGAAGCTAAGCTCCAAACAAAATAGTCCTCTTATTCAATATCATATTACTGTAAGTAACAAATTAATATGATAAAGTAGATCATTTACAGCATCTTCTTATAGTACCAGTTGTTATGATTTAACTCTACCAATTATATTCTTTCCTTCCAATGGACTAATAGCCCAGAAAGGAACTGAAAGGGCTCTGAGGACAAGAGAGGCCCTCACCTCTTTCTGCACCATCCTGGAGGCAAGAATCTTCTCAATGATGTTGGCATCATCCTCAGGAGGTTCCTATGGAGCCGGAGAGAAGAAGGAGAAAGGTTAGCTGCCCAGATGTGATTGTGGTATTTAGTGTTTTAAAGAAATAGGCATTAAAAGTGGGAACTTCAGTGTTTCCAGACATCTCCTGGAATTAACAGACAGGTACTTCTTGTCATGTGATTTTACTTAAATTTAGAAAAGAAGGAACAAGAAAGCATAGATGTTTCAGATTAAATATTCATTCCTGAGCAATGGGACAACTACTTTGTCTGTACACCCAGAGTTACAATCCAGATGGATTCAACATATACATTTCAGGTAGTCCTCAGTTAACAATGGTAATTGGGACTGACACTAAGTGACACAGTCATGAAGTGTTACATCACATGACCACACCGACTTATGATGGCAGTTTCAGTTGTGTTCATTAGGCAAATCTCACACAGCTGTTAGGCACAACATCACATGGTTGCCATTTGCAACCTCCTGCTGGCTTCCCCACTGATTTTGCTTGCACAGTCATTAGGTGCACTCATATGACTGCAGGATGCTGAGACCATCATAATTGAAAGCTGGTTGCCATGCACCAATTTGTTATCCCGTGACCATGGGGACATTCAACAGCTGCAGCTGCATAAGTCTCCCCATTCAGCACCATTGTAACTTCAAATGGCCACTGAACAAATGGTCATGAACTGAGGACTACCTGTAAATGATGTGCAATTCTGTCCTGAACTTGTCTATTTGAATGGTCTTGTTATATATTCTAAGAATAATAATAATCTTCTTCTTCTTCTTCTTCTTCTTCTTCTTCTTCTTCTTCTTCTTCTTCTTCTTCTTCTTCTTCTTCTTCTTCTTCTTCTTCTTCTTCTTCTTCTTCTTCTTCTTCTTCTTCTTCTTCTTCTTCTTCTTCTTCTTCTTCTTCTTCTTCTTCTTCTTCCTCTTCTTCTTCTTCTTCTTCTTCTTCTTCTTCTTCTTCTTCTTCTTCTTCTTCTGTTTTTGACTCCTGGCAACTTCCTGGACAAGTCCCTGAAGTTTTCTTGGTAATGTTTCAGAAGTGGTTTACCATTGCTTGCTTCCTAGGGCTGAGAGAGAGAGACTGGCCTAAAGTCACCCAGTTTGCTTTGTGCCTAAGGTGGCACCAGAACTCATAGTATCCTGGTTTCTAGCCTGATGCCTTAACCACTACACCAAACTGGCTCTTAAGGATCCCTTATGTTCTTTTAATTAAAATAGAGGCTTAAATCACAATCAGCAATCTTTGCTTATAATTAAATATAAAGAACTACTTTAAATAATGGATATTAGGAAATGTTCTAAAATGGAAGGAATACTGAGAAATCCAAATCAGATTAGAACTTCATTTGGGAAATAAATACTTATTTGGTAAGAATTCTCATTGAATTAAGTAATTGCTCCTGTGTACATATATTATTACATTCCAAATGACAGGGAATAATCAGTTATATGATTCACTTATTTAGAACAATTTAAAATTACAGAAAAAGTTAATACTGCATTTCGGCACGTAACTCTTCTCAAATTGCTGCAAACATGAACTCACATGTCTAGTGTGCCGTGAGTTCCTCAGTCATACTGGCAAATGAATTTTCTATATGCAACTAGAAAGAACTAAGTTTTGTTTCCCAATTGTCCCAGCCATACCTCTGCCTGCCAAGCCAAGGTAGATGCAGAAAGTGCAGAAGCTCGGCCAGCACCCAGTACAGCTATTGTTTCACCATCATCATCAACCACCTTGAAATCCAAGTCTTCATTGTACTTCCTACGCTTCACCTGGCGTCCAGAACGGCGCTTCTGCATAGCAAACACAGGCTCAAACATGGTAGGAAAGATGTATACAATACTGCTCAACTGAAATCCAGCACTTGCCCAGGTTATAAAAAGAAAGACATATTGCTTAGATATGGCCAATGTGTTGCCAGCCAGTAAAAAATTAGGGCACTGGAGGGCTGAATTAAACAAAATGTTGTAAGACAGAGGCATATGATTCAGCTTGTCACTTCAAAATTTTGAACATCCCACACCAAGGATAAATATGGTGCTAAACCACTGAAGCCAATCTCTCAAACAATGGAGAGAGGATCCTGCTATGTATCAGTTTCATGCATGTTGAAACTGCATGTTCACAACATGTGAAAACAATAAACCAATATAAGCCAAGGCATAGGTTAAGACATAAGGCAGGAAATGAATATAAATCTCAGCACTAAAAATCTGTGTATGTGTGTGTGAATTTTTCTCTTCCTGCCTTTGTTTGATTCTTTCTTTTCCCTAATAAATTGCATTTTCATTCCATCACCACCTGCTCCTAGAATACTTCGCCAACCCCCTAGGCAGTTCTGGATGGCAAAGAAAGAAAGGCAGAAAACTGCCAATCCTAAAAATTGCCTGCCAATTTGTCTAAATTCTGTAAGAGAAGAAATTCATTTTTGCCTACTTTCTATCTTTCCTGGAGCCACCTTTGAGCCACTCATTGCTCCTGCATATATTCTTTAAGTAAACACACTGCTCAATTCAGAAATCACTTTCAGCCAGTTCTATTTATACCAACTGATCTTTTAATACAATAGTTTCAGAAAATTCCCCATGGAATGCCTCTTCTTCCTAACTTCAACTGTTCTTGGCCAGGCTCCTTCTGATCAATACCAATGGATCTGATAGTTCTCCCTTGACTGTTGATTGCTTCATGATTCAACCCTTGACAAATCACAAGTGAATGTGCAAACTGAAATGCTCTGCATCTGAGTCAATGGCCTAAGTCATACAAAATGCTAAATCATAACTCATGGGTTATGGTTATGGGTTACCACTTTGGGCTAGGTTCATACATGATGCCAAGCCAAAGCAAACTTCAATGCACCTTAAAGTGATAGGTGAACTAAAGCAATGTGAAGAGATGTCTTTATTATGCTTTATCTATGAAGGCCCATTCACATGATTGCAAGTCAGGATAACACAGTGAACATGTAGTGAACATGCTCCTGCAAATTTGCCTTAACTTTTCTCAGTGTAAGTTTTCAAACCTGTCTTTGAAATGTAAAATTCGTCATCTAATCATTTCTCTACCCAAAGCTGTATAGCCTCCTCAAATTCAACCAGGCGAAAATATCTCCTATTCTTCAACCCCACTTCTACCTATGACTTTCTACATGTTGTAGAATTGTAACCCCCATCTCTAATCACTGTTTATCCTCTCTGCACCTGATGGGAACTGAAGTCTAATATCATACAGAGAAAATTTATTGCATATTTGTTGATTTAGAGAAAGGGTATGATACATTGGGGCAAAAAAGTATTTAGTCAGCCACCAATTGTGCAAGTTCTCCCACTTAAAAAGATGAGAGAGGCCTGTAATTTTCATCATAGGTATACCTCAACTATGAGAGGCAAAATGAGGAAAAAAATCCAGAAAATCACATTGTCTGATTTTTAAAGAATTTATTTGCAAATCATGGTGGAAAATAAGTATTTGGTCACCTACAAACAAGCAAGATGTCTGGCTCTCACAGACCTGTAACTACTTCTTTAAGAGGCTCCTCTGTCTACCACTCGTTACCTGTAGTAATGGCACCTGTTTGACCTTGTTATCAGTATAAAAGACACCTGTCCACAACCTCAAACAGTCACACTCCAAGCTCCACTATGGCCAAGACCAAAGAGCTGTCGAAGGACACCAGAAACAAAATTGTAGACCTGCACCAGGCTGGGAAGACTGAATCTGCAATAGGCAAGCAGCTTGGTGTGAAGAAATCAACTGTGGGAGCAATAATTAGAAAATGGAAGACATACAAGACCACTGATAATCTCCCTTGATCTGGGGCTCCATGCAAGATCTTACCCCGTGGGGTCAAAATGATCACAGGAACGGTGAGCAAAAATCCCAGAACCACACGGGGGGACCTAGTGAATGACCTGCAGAGAGCTGGGACCAAAGTAACAAAGGCTACCATCAGTAACACACTATGCCGCCAGGGACTCAAATCCTGCAGTGCCAGATGTGTCCCCCTGCTTAAGCCAGTACATGTCTAGGCCCGTCTGAAGTTTGCTAGAGAGCATTGGGATGATCCAGAAGAGGATTGGGAGAATGTCATATGGTCAGATGAAACCAAAGTAGAACGTTTTGGTCTAAACTCAACTCGTCGTGTTTGGAGGAGAGAGAATGCTGAGTTGCATCCAAAGAACACCATACCTACTGTGAAGCATGGGGGTGGAAACATCATGCTTTGGGGCTGTTTTTCTGCAAAGGGACCAGGACGACTGATCCGTGTAAAGGAAAGAATGAATGGGGCCATGTATCGTGAGATTTTGAGTGAACACCTCCTTCCATCAGCAAGGGCATTGAAGATGAAACGTGGCTGGGTCTTTCAGCATGACAATGATCCCAAACGCCCCCCCCAGGCAACGAAAGAGTGGCTTCGTAAGAAGCATTTCAAGGTCCTGGAGTGGCCTAGCCAGTCTCCAGATCTCAACCCCATGGAAAACCTTTGGAGGGAGTTGAAAGTCCGTGTTGCCCAGTGACAGCCCCAAAACATCACTGCTCTAGAGGAGATCTGCATGGAGGAATGGGCCAAAATACCAGCAACAGTGTGTGAAAACCCTGTGAAGACTTACAGAAAAGTTTGACCTCTGTCATTGCCAACAAAGGATATATAACAAAGTATTGAGATGAACTTTTGATATTGACCAAATACTTATTTTCCACCATGATTTGCAAATAAATTCTTTAAAAATCAGACAATGTGATTTTCTGGATTTTTTCCCCCATTTTGTCTCTCATAGTTGAGGTATACCTATGATGAAAATGACAGGCCTCTCTCATCTTTTTAAGTGGGAGAACTTGCACAATTGGTGGCTGACTAAATACTTTTTTGCCCCACTGTATGTGAATAAGTCTGAAATATGGAATGTTTTGCAAGAATGAGAAGTTGGCTTGGTTGTTAAATACAGTAAGAGCACATATACTGACAATACAGTTTGCATGAAAATAAATGGAATTCTAAGTGAATGGTCCAACACTATGCAGTGAATAAGACAAGAATGTGGGATGTCCTCTTAGTTGTTTCATGTATTTATGGATAAATGTATATGGAATGCTTGTGGCCAACAGAGGTCTGTTGGTTGGGAACATTAATGTGTGCATACATTAACCCAAACAATGTGCTGCAAAACTGAATGATGCAACAATGATCTGAAAATTAATGTATCAAAGACCAAGACAGTTGTGCTTAACAGGGAAAATATAGAAAGTAAATGCAAGTTATACTGTACAACCCATGACACCACACAGAGAACAAATGAAGATGGAATTGCAAAACAAATGTGTGATGGAAGACTTAAGAGCTAGACAGGAAAGAGAATACTCCAAGACAGTCACAGTTGAATTATGTTGATGAGGTCCTCATCAAACTGTGATAAGAAGTTTAAGTAACTAAAGGCAATGTATAAATTGGTATATGGATGTAGTGGAAGCAAGGATGGCATGCAAAGATGGAAATATGTAGGGATATATAGTGAGTGGTATATATTACTTTTCCCTTTTTCATAGGTTTAATTCTTTGGCTTATACAGTGGGGCAAAAAAGTATTTAGTCAGCCACCAATTGTGCAAGTTCTCCCACTTAAAAAGATGAGAGAGGCCTGTCATTTTCATCATAGGTATACCTCAACTATGAGAGACAAAATGAGGGAAAAAATCCAGAAAATCAGTCTGATTTTTAAAGAATTTATTTGCAAATCATGGTGGAAAATAAGTATTTGGTCAATATCAAAAGTTCATCTCAATACTTTGTTATATATCATTTGTTGGCAATGACAGAGGTCAAACGTTTTCTGTAAGTCTTCACAAGGTTTTCACACACTGTTGCTGGTATTTTGGCCCATTCCTCCATGCAGATCTCCTCTAGAGCAGTGATGTTTTGGGGCTGTCACTGGGCAACACGGACTTTCAACTCCCTCCAAAGGTTTTCCATGGGGTTGAGATCTGGAGACTGGCTAGGCCACTCCAGGACCTTGAAATGCTTCTTACGAAGCCACTCCTTCGTTGCCGGGGGGGGGGGTGTTTGGGATCATTGTCATGCTGAAAGACCCAGCCACGTTTCATCTTCAATGCCCTTGCTGATGAAGGAGGTGTTCACTCAAAATCTCACGATACATGGCCCCATTCATTCTTTCCTTTACACGGATCAGTCGTCCTGGTCCCTTTGCAGAAAAACAGCCCCAAAGCATGATGTTTCCACCCCCATGCTTCACAGTAGGTATGGTGTTCTTTGGATGCAACTCAGCATTCTCTCTCCTCCAAACACGACAAGTTGAGTTTAGACCAAAACGTTCTACTTTGGTTTCATCTGACCATATGACATTCTCCCAATCCTCTTCTGGATCATCCAAATGCTCTCTAGCAAACTTCAGACAGGCCCGGACATGTACTGGCTTAAGCAGGGGGACACATCTGGCACTGCAGGATTTGAGTCCCTGGCAGCATGTGTTACTGATGGTAGCCTTTGTTACTTTGGTCCCAGCTCTCTGCAGGTCATTCACTAGGTCCCCCCATGCGGTTCTGGGATTTTTGCTCACCGTTCTTGTGATCATTTTGACCCCACAGGGTGAGATCTTGCATGGAGCCCCAGATCAAGGGAGATTATCAGTGGTATGTATGTCTTCCATTTTCTAATTATTGCTCCCACAGTTGATTTCTTCACACCAAGCTGCTTGCCTATTGCAGATTCAGTCTTCCCAGCCTGGTGCAGGTCTACAATTTTGTTTCTGGTGTCCTTCAACAGCTCTTTGGTCTTGGCCATAGTGGAGCTTGGAGTGTGACTGTTTGAGGTTGTGGACAGGTGTCTTTTATACTGATAACAAGGTCAAACAGGTGCCATTACTACAGGTAACGAGTGGTAGACAGAGGAGCCTCTTAAAGAAGTAGTTACAGGTCTGTGAGAGCCAGACATCTTGCTTGTTTGTAGGTGACCAAATACTTATTTTCCACCATGATTTGCAAATAAATTCTTTAAAAATCAGACAATGTGATTTTCTGGATTTTTTCCCCCATTTTGTCTCTCATAGTTGAGGTATACCTATGATGAAAATTACAGGCCTCTCTCATCTTTTTAAGTGGGAGAACTTGCACAATTGGTGGCTGACTAAATACTTTTTTGCCCCACTGTAATTTCTTACTCCTTTTTTGTACTCTATATAAAACTGTTTACCCCAATAGGGTATAGTGTGATGGGTATGTATGTATGAGCCACAACCATTTGGCCTTGTCCAACATTCATCTGAAAAATTATCAGAAGTAGGAGGAAACACTGAGAATAGGAGTTTCTCCCTATGATACTTAGATTATCCACACAGTGAGCAGTGAGCTATTGCAGTTTTTAAAAGCATGGACAGGTGCAGCCTTTTCATTTCTACAAATCATACATGTTAGCAAAACCATTCTGCATAGGTTCCCCAACTGTCTACACCACATGCATTCGTAAGCACAAGATTTGAACAGTGTATACAGAGCGCATGGAAAGGATGCTCGGGTGTATGTGTGTTTGTGTGCATGCACACCTTCAGGTCAGTTTTTGACTCCTGGCATCTCCCTGGACAAGTCCCTGAAGTTTTCTTGGTAATGTTTCAGAAGTGGTTTACCATTGCTTGCTTCCTAGGGCTGAGAGAGAGTGACTGGCCCAAGGTCACCCAGCTGGCTTTGTGCCTAAGGTGGAACTAGAACTCACAGTCTCCGGGTTTCTAGCCTTATGCCTAAACCACTGCACCAAACTGGCTCTCTGGAAGGGATCTTACATTATCAAAAAAAGAAGAAAAAAAAGATGTCCTTGTTTGAATGAATACAGTTTGACAACTTTCCATGTTTCAGTTCTGTGCCCAAGCTAATATACAGGTATATTTTTGGAGGGCCCTAACAAGCAGAATCCTTTATAAATGCAACCAGAGAATAATAGGAATTAATGGAGCATAAACTGGTTGTATTCATGGGAAAGTATCAGTAACAGTAGATTGTCTCATGTCCATAAAGATTAAAGATTCAAGTATACCTGGCTGTCGGCTGATTCAACAGATTCCTCAAGGCTTTGTCCAGACAATGAAAGAAGACCTTGATCCAATTCTAAATTATCCAGTGGAGTGTCGTTTTTCCTTTTTCCTTTCTTCTTCTTTTCAACAGGAGTTGGTCCTTGCTCCATGCTGCAGATACAAATGAACAGCATTATAGTATCAGAGCAAATATCATTGGACTCAATATCTATCTCTCGTGTTTTACCCAAATACTACCGTGAAAATCTTTTGTACTGGTTTCTCAGAAAGCATCATGCCCTTTGCAGTCAACATCCAGATTCAAATGACCATAGAGAAGTAATATCTTTGTGAAGGTTCCCTTTCTACTGCATTCTTTTCTGCTTACCCAAATGCCACTTTAAAGGCAAAGAGATTACTCTTTCCAACACTGAGCAATATGTATTCAAATAAATGCAAGTCAGAAAAATAGTACCTAGAGGCACTTCAGGTTGCTCACTTTGATTCCCAGCCAACTTTCTTTTGAGGAAATTATTTCACAGAACTATTATTTATGGACCTTTGCAAACAAAATACATATAAACATATGACATGTATAAGTTCACAACCAAAACTGATTTGACTACAGAAATTGGTTTTTAATCTAACACATTTAGCAAAATATAGGCCCTGTTGAAGTTTTGCATTAGTATGCAAGCTTCTTTACTTACATTGTCCCTTTCTTCCATTTAATTGGACAATTTTCACTTATAAGCAACCAGGGACATTAAAAACAATTGCTGTGAGCACCACATTATTAACATAATCATATAAAATATAATTAGAAATCTTTCCCTTCTTCTGATGTCTCACCTGTAATGAATTTAACTCTTCAGCTCATCAGGGAAGGCACATGTCCTCTTAAACAGTGTAAAGTAGAGATGCACAACTTTTTCTTGGCTGAAGGCCACACTTGGCCTTTAAATAGTGTACCATGGGCTTCATTCCAAAAAGTAATATGTGGGGCCAAGGCAAAATTAAATTTGATTTTGTTTCAATTACATTTACCTTGTATTAAAATTAACTACTGGTTTTGAAGGTCTCTGGAGCTGCATCCAAGGTTTTCAGAAGATGCACGCAGCTCTGGGACCTCTGGTTGTATACCTCTGGTACACTTACATTGATGATTATTTGTACATAATAATAACAATGCTAATAAGTAACAGCAACTACAGTATATTTAAGATATGAGATACTGAAGAATTGCAGCTTTATTTTTCTCTCAAATATCAGTACTTAATCATATTTTTCCGATAATTTTATTAAATGTTACAATTAAAAAATTAAAAGCAAATACTACTGCAATGCGCTCTACATGGGGCTACCCTTGAAGAATATCCGGAAGCTCCAGCTGGTCCAGAATGCGGCCGCGCGAGCAATTTTTGGGGCCCGAAGGAGGACCCATATAACACCTTTGCTCCGTGAGCTGCATTGGGTACCGGTTTGCTTCCGGGACCAATTCAAGGTGTTGGTTATCACCTTTAAAGCCCTACATGGCATGGGGCCAGGCTACCTGAAGGACTGCCTCGCCCCCACGATCTCAACCCGTCCCACCCAATCTCACAGAGAGGGCATGCTTCGGATCCCCGCGATAAAAGAACTTCGTTTAGTGGGATCCAGAAAGCGGGCCTTCTCTGCTGTGGCCCCCGCCCTCTGGAACATCTTGCCCCCAGAGATGAGACAGGCCCCCTCACTCCAGGCCTTTCAGAGGGATTTGAAGACCTGGCTCTGCCATCTGGCCTGGGGCAGGGAGGGAGGATATCAGAAATGGGGTTGGCTGGCCCCTTAGCGGCCTGGTGTGGCCCCCATCGGCCTCTTGGATTTTTTAGCTTTTTTATTTTTTAATGCTTGGTTTTTATAACTTTTAATTGTATTTATGTTTTTAGTGTGTTGTAAGCCGCCCAGAGTCCCCCATTGTGGGGAGATGGGTGGGGAAAAGTTAAATAAATCAATAAAAAAATAAAAATAAATAAATACAAATTTTAAAAAGAGTAAAAAGAAAGAATAGAAAGTGCAGAAAAGAGAATAGAGAGAAAGAAGAAAAGAAAGAAAAAATAATAATATAGTAAAGAAATATATAAAAAAGTAACTTCCCCCTTGTCACAAGTATAAACAATTTTAGTAGCTTATCACCTTTTCCTAAAATACAACAAATGGTTCTTCCCATATCTCATATTTTACCTATAAACAAAAGTTTAAAACCTTGTTATTGTCCTGATCAGGAAAAGTCCATTCAGGGTTACCAGAAACACAACATCAATATTTTAAACTTGATCAAATAAACCAACTTTATATTCCTTCCCTTTGCTTTTAACAATCTTGGTCTTTAATCCCTTCAAATAATGTCCTAGAACTCGATTTCTTTCCCTTTTTTGTCTCTTCTCACAAAATCCTTCAAAACTTTAATTTTGTAAGTAGACCTCAACTTACAACCACAATAGCGACCCGAAAATGCATGGTTAAGCAGTGGGGTCATTAAACAAGGCATCATGTGATTGCACCCAATTTTATGATATATTTTGTGGAAGTCATTAAGCAAATCACTTGCGATCATTAAGTGAACCACGCAGCCCCCCCCCCCGTTGATTTGGCTTGTCAGAAGCTGGCTGGGAAGGTCACAAATGGCAATCACATGACCCTGGGACACTGCAACCATAGTAAATGCATGCCAGTTGCCAAGCACACAAATTCTGATCACATGTCTGCGGGGACACTACAATGGTCGTAAGTGCGAGGACAGTTCATAAGTCACTTTTTTCAGCACCACTGTAATTTCAAATGGTCGCTAAATGAAAGATTGTAAGTTGAGGACAATCTCTAGGTCTCTTTTGTAAATACAATATAGGAAAGTTATCCAAGTCACTTTTCTGGTTTTTTATTTGTATATCCCTTTTAATTATTAAGATATCAGCCGGTTTCATTTTTATATCCAGCATATCATCTTTTTCCAAATCATTCTTGTAGCTTGTCATTTTTAAACCCACATTCAAACAAATTTCAGTCTGGTAAAACTTGTTCCTCTTCCATAACATCATTTACAGGTGAAACTCGAACAATTAGAATATCATGCAAATGTTCATTTATGTCAGTAAGGCAACTCAAAAGGTGAAACCAATATATGAGATAGACACATTACATGCAAAGCGAGATATGTCAAGCCTTACTTTGGTATAATTGCGATGATTATGGCGTACGGCTTATGAAAACCCCAAATTCACAATCTCAGAAAATTAGAATATTACATAACATTAATAACACAAGGATTGGAAATAGAACAATATCGGACCTCTGCAAAGTATAAGCATGCATATGTACTCAGTACTTGGTTTGGGGCCCTTTAGTAGCAATGACTGCCGCAATGCGGCATGGCATGGATGCTATCAGCCTGTGGCACTGCTGAGGTGTTATGGAAGACCAGGATGCTTTAATAGCGGCCTTCAGCTCCGCTGCATTCTTCAGTCTCATCTCCCTCATCTTTCTCTTGGCAATGCCCCATAGATTCTCTATGGGGTTCAGGTCAGGCGAGTTTGCTGGCCAATCAAGCACAGTAATCCCATGGTCAGTGAGCCAGGTTTTGGTACTTTTGGCAGTGTGGGCAGGTGCCAAGTCCTGCTGGAAAATGAAGTCAGCATCCCCATAAAGCTCGTCTGCGGAAGGAAGCATGAAGTGCTCCAAAATCTCCTGGTAGACGGCTGCATTGACCCTGGACTTAATGAAGCACAGTGGACCAACACCAGCAGATGACATGGCTCCCCAAATCAACACAGACTGTGGAAACTTCACACTGGACTTCAAGCATCGTGCATTGTGTGCCTCTCCATTCTTCCTCCAGACTCTGGGTCCTTGGTTCCCAAATGAGATGCAAAAGTTGCTCTCATCAGAAAAGAGGATTTTGGACCACTGGGCAACAGACCAGTTCTTTTTTTCTGTAGCCCAGGTAAGACGCTTCTGACGTTGTTTGTTGTTCAGGAGCGACTTGACAAGAGGAATACGACATTTGAAGCCCATGTCCAGGATCCGTCTGTGTGTGGTGGCTCTTGATGCACTAACTCCAGCCTCAGTCCACTCCTTGTGAAAGTCCCCAACACTTTTGAATGGCCTTTTCCTGACAATCCTCTCCAGGCTGCGGTCATCCCTGCTGCTTGTGCACCTTTTTCTTCCACACTTTTCCCTTCCACATAACCTTCTATTGATGTGCTTTGATACAGCATTTTGGGAACATCCAACTTCTTTTGCAATTACCTTTTGGGGCTTTCCCTCCTTATGGAGGGTGTCAATGATGGTTTTCTGCACAACTGTCGGGTCAGGAGTCTTTCCCATGATTGTGATTCCTACTGAACCAGCCTGAGAGACCATTTAAAGCCTCAGGAACCCTTTACAGGTGTTATGGATTCATTAGCTGATTAGAGTGGGACACTTTGAGCCTAGAATATTGAACCTTTTCACACTATTCTAATTTTCTGAGATTGTGAATTTGGGGTTTTCCTAAGCTGTACGCCATAATCATCACAATTATACCGAAGTAAGGCTTGGCATATCTCGCTTTGCATGTAATGCGTCTATCTCATATATTGGTTTCACCTTTTGAGTTGCCTTACTGACATAAATGAACTTTGCACGATATTCTAATTTTTCGAGTTTCACCTGTACACACAGTCTATCTATAACAGTAGACATTCTTAAAATTAACTTCTGAGTCCATTGTTCACAAATATTCTTCAATATATCCAATGTTAAAGTACTTCACTCCATTCTGTATAACAAGTCGAATTTAAGTGTTCTTCTCTTTAATTGTAATCTTTAATTCCTTCTGGTTCTCTCTAGTGTCCAACCTTCAAAGTGCCATCCTATCTTTTTTTTTTTCCAGAATTCAAAACAACAGCTGTTTCCCACAGGAAAGATTCTTATAATTAATTTCAAAATCTTATTTCAAATCCATCTGGATCCCTAGTCCATTTATAACTTTCCAAAAACAACACTCTAATCACTCTTTTGCCATTTATTCCCCCCAAAAAGAATTCTTCTAAGTCCTTAAACTCATACTTAAAACTTCTTTCGCTAAGGATTGAAGAAACTCAACCCAGTGAATGCCATAAAACTTGCTGTTCCAAAGGTTCTTAATATTTGTAAAACAGTAAAAAAGCAATTCCAAAAGTGATTAAGAAATGAGGCTTGGAGATTTATGTCCACATAGGCTACATTACAACTGGGAGCTTAGTTGGAATCCCTCGACTCCAAGCCACTCGGCTCACCAGCTGACTGCAAAAACCTAGGTTCCTGCAGTCTACTCATGAGGAGCAGCTCTCCAGAGTACATGTGAGCAATCTCACAATCTCTCCTTTCTCCGGAGAGATTTCGCTGGCCAGGATCCACCTTCTGGCCACCAATCTCCACCGTAAGTTAGTTGTTCTTTGGCTTAGCATGAAGTACAAACCTATCCATTATGGCCTAGCAATATGTGTGAACTAGGCGATTATGGCTTGTTAAACAAACCATTTAAAAAATCCTAGCTAATACATAAAGCAAGCTCATGGGTATTTCACATATATATAATTATACCACTTTGTTCTCTTGTATGCCATTTCTAGAGGAATCTTTGCCCACATCCTCATATAATTATCTGATTAAGGCACATATTCCATATGTGCTCCACCTTGACCTTCTGAATGAAAGGCAGGAGATAAATCTAACAAATAAATATAAATAGCAAATAAGTAAACTCAACAAATAACTAAATGTGAAAATAAATATTTTCTTCTAAACTGATATTAGGGAAGACACTTTTAGTTCTCACCCAACTATTTGAAAAAAATAGAATCTTGAACATGAGGATACAGAAGTTAGCCGTGACCAAAACCATAAATCTCTTGAAATTCCATATAGAAGTAAATTATCCACTAAGGTTGCAATAAAGTTAACTGTGCAGTAGAAAATGGGATATTTTAAAGAAACAAAGAGGGTGTGGTGAAAGGTGACTGGGAAATTATGGATGTAATGGACAGGTGATTTGACTCACTTGGGTGTTCTTCAAACAAAAAGAATCAGGATTGAGCAAGTGCTATGCTAATTGGATTGCAAACTGTCTGATGTTAACAGTGAGATCCTGTTATATATCCTCCATCTTCATAAATGGAAGTAAAGGATAGTAGTTAAAACATTTCCCTCAAGATGCAAAAAAAAAAATTCCAGTGGGGAAAAAAACAAAGATACTTAACTGTGGAACACTTTTCTATTTTCTTTCTGAAAAGAATACCTGGCAGTTGTGCATATTATAAAAAGGGTAGCTAGAATTATCTATTCTAAATGTCCTATGTCCATTATTTATCACTCCGATATTGTGCATATCATCTGTTAAGTGATAAAAATAAACTGCAAATAAAATGAAATTCTTCTTTATGTGCATATATTTTTATGCATATCAAGAAAAAATATCCACCTTCTCCCCTTTGGACATGAAGGCTGGACATAAACATGTCCAGAGCTGCTGGAAAACGGTAGCACTTCTGCAAAAGCATCATTGTTGCTCTAATTTGTCATTATATTGGATGTTCTTTGGTTAAAAAAAAAAATGGGGAAAGTATTACTTTTCACACACCCTGAATACAATGGATCATGGTCTGGGAGGAGGGTACCTGCAAACTGCTGCCAACAGTCTACTATTCTATAGCCATACTGAATGAACCCACTGTGTTGTTTTTCTCAGAATGTCAGGCCCCATGCTGTGGAACCTAAAAACTCATCTGTTTTACTATGGTATGAAAAATGGCTAGTTTGGTTAAATTCACATGGATGTGGATTTAGCAAGTTAAAAAGGAAAGCCTTGTAGTCGTTTCATATATTATATAGTAGCAGCTGCATATTAGCTGCTGTGAGAAGCCTGAGACAATTCTGACTCCCTGGGGTATATACTTAAACGTTTACAAATAAGTTCTGCATATATGCATATAATTTTACAGATAAGAAGCATAATGTGTAACCCAGATCTTCAAATAATGGAAACGCAAGGAATCCTCACTAATCGCAGAAAGGTTTAACATTTTATGTACGTGTTTATTTGTCACCATCCAAAACTGTGTTTAGTTCCAGAGAACACCCACAGTGTTCAATGTGGATCTATTCCAAATGCCTCAACCATTAGGTCCCTTCTTTCATCCTCTACAGCTTGATCAACTAATTTTCCAGTCACTGTCTTGTATGTGACAATATTCCCTTATTGATACTCAGTCTTTAAGTTCCTCAAATCAATTTCTCTTGCAAGCTTAATGCTATCTTCAACAGAGGTAGCATGTTTCTAAATATCAGCTGCTGGGAAACAACAGTGGGAGAGAGTTATTGTCCTTGTGTCCCACTTTATTTTTAAAAAATGCTATGTGAATGACAGGGCCAAATTGAAAGTTTCTAATTATATTTTTCTTTCCTTTCATCTCTTCTTGATCAGAGACCAACTGAAAGTGCATAATCTTCTGTATGATTCATTTAGAGTATTTTATTCATAAAACATGTACTTGAGAAAAAGGATATTCTGTATATGCACCCTGATTACATAATCAGGTCAATCCAAGCCAGATTTCCTACAGTGCTTCTCAGACAAATGTCTAGTTTTGAATGTCTTCTTCAACATCACCCAAAATGTAGTTGACTTTCATATCAAGTAAAAGATAATAAGAGTCTAATACCCTTTGCTGAACAATGATGCTTGTGCTAGTGCATCAATATCTGCAAAATATAGTTAGATAGCAGGCAGGTTTACATTCATTTGGTTTCGCATATCTGATACCAGCATTTGTACCAAATAAGAAACAGAAGAGTAGCACCAATTCATGGAGAAATCAAGAATAAAATATCCACAAGGATTACGGGAAATTGATCTTTAGTGTCCTGCATTTTAACCTGGAGTATAGTTTTGCTGCTTGTTTTGTAAGAAACAGTTGATCTGTTTTAATATTATTTTCACATCAGACCTTTATGCCACAGTTTTATAGGACATTGCTATTTGCTGCAGGTATGTAAAGAATAACTCTCATAAAAGAACTTTTTAGGGCAGGTGTGAGCTAATGACATGCTTCTAATTTCATCAGAAGCTGTGGAAGTGCAGTGCTGCTGGTGCTTTCAATTTTGTAATAAGTCCCCAGACATTGATTCTGTAGTTACAATTAACAACCATTCCATTCATAGATGTTGAAGCTCACTATGATTAAAAATAATTTAGAGGAGATTATGCCACGATTACCAGCCGCTTAGAGAATTTGCAGCAACGGTTCTATTTGCATATATGTTTTACTCTGACATTTTGGAAGCAACTTTCCTTAGCTATCTACATTTGAACATGTGTTTTGAAGGAATCAAAGGACTTGAATCCATGTTTCTGAGTCCTGAAACAGCAACAGTGATCAGTTTGTCACCAGCAGGTTGCCCACAAACATCAGGAGCACAGCTTGCAGCAATCATTAAGGCTCATTGATAAGAATCTAATTAGTACAATAATTTAAGTTTTTTTCTTAACAAGAAATAGCTTTTGCATCTTTTTGCATGGTTAGAAACCATTATAAGTATATACGGCTGAGCATATTTATTTCACAGAGCCTCTTCAAGATTAACCAAATTCACTTTTTTTCCATAAACATCAAATGGTATTTATAATATGGTTCTGGTCTGAAATTAGTAAGAAGGCCAGAGGGCATCATAGCAAGATAAGCCCATTGATGCAGCACCCTGGAGAGCTCAGAGTGAGGAACTTGCTCCAATAAAGATTTTTTGCTTCTCCCAGAACCGTTTACTCTTTCTCGGATCTGCTCCTTCCCAAGACTTAAACACTGTCCTCTGGCCTGAAGCCCAGCATTGCTCCACAATTAAATCCCTCCAGATTGATGCCAGTATCAATCGGTTCAGCACAGGGATGTATGAAAAGCCAGGTATGGACAGTCTATATCCCACAATACTTCCTGGCCCAGCTAATCTGGTTGGCTTCTCCAACTGAGTTGGGCTGAATGTTGAGTTCAAGATGAGAGTCATGACAACTCTTTGATGTTCAGGAGAATTACACAGGTGATATGGTTTAGCTTCATACTTAAACCTACATTGTGTGCCTTCAAACGTCTTTCAATTCCACTCTCATGATAGCGTAATTTTTTTATATACAATGCATGCTGAATTCCAACAAAAAACTGACCTATAGAAATAAGTATTATCAGCTTCTGGCTATTGCAGAACAGGAGGTAACATTTTTAATTTAAGTAACAAACACTAATACTATCACAAGGAATACCTGTACATGCTTGTGAGGCTTAAACTTTGTGCACAGTGCAAATTAATAATCCTTGCCAAATCAAGCACCTTTGCATATAAATTTTCAAGCATACAAACAATATAAGTGCAACAGGTTATCCAGCTCTGCCAATATCTTCAGCCAGGTCAAAGGTAGACACAGCAGCAAAGGCTTGAGGCAACTATCAATTATATGCATTTCTCTCAAAATCAGTAATTCATTCATAATTAAAACAACTAGTTTACATAGCCAGAAATGTAATTTTAAGACATGCACTTTTCTCCATCATGGCTTAACACCACTAAAAAACATAAAAGAAACTGCCTCACAGTTAAATTGGGAAATTGGGTTTTATCTCTGATTCTGTCACCAAGTAAACTATAGGACAACAATCTGTCTTATTCAATTTTTATGAAATTTGAAAGAGGGATAATGTTGGATAAAGAGGCTAATATTTGTTCCCCACTTAGACTTTCAAGTCATTATGCAAAATGGTCTCACAGAAAGCAAGCTTTAGTGAATCCTGTTACTGATCACAAATACAATTGCATTTATTCTTTTCAAACCACTGGGTGTGACATTCAAGACAAGACATAATTGCCAAGTCAACTAAAATATGAGAATTAGATTACTTTCATATGTACAGAGGATAGAAGTTGCTTTCTAGTAGTACATGCTATGCATGGGCAATCTTACAATTTAAGGCAGAGCCACTGACATCCATGATGATACTAAAATGATCATGCAATAATATAATCACGCATATGCTATTTTTATGTATTTGAATGTTGCCATCTCACACAAGTAAGTCATGGCATTTGCATGCTGACATCACCACACACATGTGATCATACCCCTTGTCCCCCCATGGACATCCATGGCAGAGCCAACCACAGAGAAATTTTTTTCCCAGCTGACCATCAACAAGCCATCATCATGAGAAATTAATTTCCACAGCACTGTGGTTATATACAATGAGGAATTTAGGCGAAATGAAGTTGAAAACAAGTACTACAACTCCATTAAAATTCCATGTAATCCCCCCCCCACAAATATAAAAGGAGCTGTAACAGCTACATCAAAAGGACAGTTATATGATTCTAAATTAATAATTAATATAACTCTACTAGTACATATGAATTTTGTGAACTCCTAAAGTACCCATATGCTTCTAATATTCAGATCCTACAACATGCGCTGCAAATATATTCTAGCAATATAATATAAAAATGCATGAAATAACATTGTACACTTTGCATCATCACTCCTATCTACAGTATTTTGGTCCTCAATGTCCAAATCCACTAAGTGCAGCCTTTGACACTCAAATGTCACCAAATGGATATATTTATTCTGCAATACAAGAAAACAATTCCTTTTCTATATCTGCTGAGACCATTTATTTGGTATGTTTATTTACCTTATTGATTTGATTTGAGTTTGGTTCCTTATGTGTATATGTGTGTGTGTGTGTACACAGTGGAAGAGTTTCCCTATAAATTTAAGCTCTAGAAGAATTTCTCTAGGCAGTAAAATTCTGGAAACTCTCCCAAAGGAAGGGAAAAATGCACCAATATAACTTCCTCAACAAGCTCAATTCAAGGAAGTTGCACTAATGCTCCTCTAAGATAGGCTCAGCTGTACCAGTAAAGACCCTTCACATTTAGGATATACTCCACCAGAAGAAAATTACAGGTAGTCCTCAACTTATGACCACAACTGAGACCCGAGCTTCCATCACTAAGTGATGCAGTCGTTAAGTGAGTCGCATCTGATTTTATGACCTTTTTGCTACGGTCAAGTGAATTACCATAGTCATTAAGTGAATCACACAGTTGCTAAGTGAATCTGACTTCCCACATTGACTTTGCTTGTCAGAAGCTGGCTGGGAAGGTCACAAATGGCAATCATATGACCCTAGGACGCTGCAACCGCTGTAAACGCATGCCAGTTGCCAAGCATCCAAATTTTGATCACGTCATCACAGGGATGCTGTCATGGTCATAAGTGCGAGGACCAGTCATAGGTCACTTTTTTCAGCACCACTGTAACTTCAAACAGTTGTTAAATGAATGGTCGAAAGTCGAGCACTACCTGTACTGCCAAACAAGCAATTTTATGTATCAAAGAACCATACCAACCTGGATTTCTTGGGCTTGGCTTTGGAGGAAGTCTCTAAGATGTTCTTCTTCTCTTTGGACTCCTTTGGGACTTTAGGCTCCCGAGGCTTCCGGGGTTTCTTGGCCCCTTCCTGCTTGGGCTCCTTGGGTTTTTTGGGCTCCTTGGGCTTTTTGGGATCTTTTGGTTCCTTAGGTTCTCTCTTCCTCTTTGGTTTTACTTCTTGCTCACTGCCCAGCTCCTGCTGCCCCAGCTCTTTTTTCCTTCGCTTCTTTTTTACCCCAGTACCCCCACCCCCATCGTCCTGCATCCCATTATGACAGGTTATCATATTCTGCACAGTCTCACTGGGTACCTCCACAGATAGCACATCTTGATGGTCCTTGTGGGCCAGGCTCACACTGGCCAAGTCAGAGATTGTCACCAAGTCACTCAAATCTTCCTGATCTGGACTTCCATCAAAAGGGGACCGTGGCTTGCATTCAAACGTGATGGAGGCATCAGACATTGGGGAATGACTCAATACTTTAAAATTTGGCAGCTATATAAAAAAAAGAACAGAAAGAAATATAATTGTAAATAGAAGTATTTAGTAGCTGGCAAAGAACCATTCTTGACGGGAGTATATAATGAAGTAAAGGAAATATATAATTTTTCAAAAAGCTGTTTCACAAATATTATTTTGGAGAAAGGCAGCAGAAAGCTTCACCCAGTAATCTTTCTTAACTCCAAAATATATATCCAACCGTTAGACTACTTAGCCTATTACTTTGTCTAATCCTAAATGTGTGTGAGATGAGGATGTATGAGAGAAACAGTCCATTTCCCAGCAACCTTTACTGCTTCAAGGCCCTTAATAAGGAACTGATAAACATGTATTCCAGGTCTCCCCAAAAAAGAATGGGGGATACTTGCATATTAAAAAGTTTATGAACTGCCCAACTCAGAATTCTAATTAAACACTGTAAGTTGTTATATATGATGTAGCTTCTTGAACATTTACAACAATGGAGAAATAACATCTAGAATTTAATGAAAGACTGCAAATTATGCCCATACAGGTAGTCCTCATTTAGCAACTACAATTGGGATCAGCAACTCGGCCGTTAAGCAAAGTGGTCACTAAGTAAAATCGAGATTGTGCTTATGAACTTATTTCAGCTTTCCTTTGCTTTACAGACCTGCAAAGGTTGTAAATGCGAGGATTGGTAGTAAAATTACTTTTTCATCACTGTCCTAACTGCGAACAGTTGCTAAACAAAGCAGTCACTAAACAAGGACTACCTGTACATATCTGTTCTTAACCTACTTCCATCCTCCACTCTGGTACAATATTAGCAAGAACTTCAAAAACCCACCAGCATGATTATGTATGAGAGGTATTAAGCAGAGTGTAAAAGATAACTTTTGGTATTATGGTAAAAGACCTGGTTCAACTGCTATTAGTACCCTATAATGACTACATTTTAACTAATAACACTATATTTCAGAAGAATTTGATCATTTATTCCCACTTGTGATAATTGAAATATTTTCCCAACCATTGTGTTGCTTTCAGTAGGCCATGTCAAAGAACTCTATGACCAGAATCCATGAAACATATAACAATCTAGTCAAAGTGGCCAGTCTTAGTGGTTATAACTTTTCCAAAGGAAAAAAAAATAAAGAAATAAGGTAAAGATAAAGCATTACTGTAAGGTATTAAAGTAAGAATTATTTTAAAACAATTCTTATGTGATTTGTTTTGTGAAATTTTTTACTGCATTTGGCAGATTTGTGTGTGTTTTAGCATATGTGATTATCAGTTTTGTAGTTAGCACCTCTTTGCTTTTATTTGGAAACTGAAATAAAAGTTGGCACACATTCTGTGGAGAACTTAATCTTCTTCTTTTTTTATATAAGTGCTGAAAAATGCTGGCCTTGAACTTAAGGGTTCAATTTTAAACAAAATTTGGACAAAAATCTCATTGAAATCAAGATTATTCTGATTATTTCAAATCTTCAGAACTGGAAATTCTCCCTATGCACTTTCTTCCCAAAATGTTTATAATGCAAGTAGTCCTCGCTTACTGACTCCCTCATTTAGCAATCATTTGAAGTTACGACAGTGTAAAAAACAAAAACAGCTTTGCGACCAATCCTTGCATTTATGACCATTGCAGCATCCTGCAGTCACATGATCGCCATCAGGCACTTTGCAACCAGTGCACATTTACAACTGTCATAGCATCCTGCGGTCTTGTGATCGCCATTCATCTGCTTTATAACTGGCTCCCAACAGAGTTAATGGAGAATATGGAAGTAAAATTGGAAGTCATGGTCATGTGATGTCTCACTTAATGACTGTGGTGCATTGCTTAACAATCAACTGGGAAGTGACACTGTAATTCTGTCATGGTCGCACAATTTTCTGCTTAGCGACCGGTCATGTGATTTTCTGCTTAGCAACCAAAACACACACCCTTCAAGAACAGTTTCAATACAGTATGTAATACAAAGAGACTAGTTTCACGCACTGTACTAAACTGTGAGATGACTGGTTTGCTTTTGACTTAAGGTTTGGGTAAGCCCAGCCACAATGATTTGTAAGTTATGGTTTATGGCTTAGTCTGGTATGTAAATCCTTTTACCTGCAATTTAATTTTAAAAAATAGTTCTGCAAATTATATTCCAGGTGGTAAAAAACCCCACAAAAATGAATTTCAGAATCAGGGCTAAGTCAAAACTATTTAATGCTGTTCATGAATGCATTTACCAATATTACTGGGGGCCAAATGTAGTGATTGCTTTTAAAGTACTCCCTCAGCCTTTACCTAGCCAAAAAGTACTCCCCTCTAGCCTTTACAACTGGAACAGCTATGAAGATGATTTTCAAACTGGATGGGCTGAAGGGAGTGGGAGGATGGAGGAAGTACTGGGAGGATTGCAAACTTTGGGTCCTCAGAGCTGGTGAATGTAAATCTGAAAGTCCCTTTTTAATTGTTTCCCTTAGAACTGGGATGTGTTGAAAAGTATATGTCTAAAAAGTTTAGAATATTTCCTCCCAGTAAGCCTAGGATCTCAAAGTAAGTTCAGCTTGACAGTGGAAAGTCTATCAAAATAATTTTGATTGTGAGCTCTTATACAAAAGGCATAAATAAGTAAGGAAAGTTTCAAAATGCATCTTGGATTGAATTAACTAATGCTATTGTCTGATCTGGAGTATGGCTTTTGGAATGCAATGGAATGAAATTAACATATGGAATCTTGATTCTCCCTGTATCAAAATTCACCCTTCAACACTATCTTCACCTTCCTCGCCTTCCAGGTCTCTGGTATACGAAATCCTGAAATTGGAAATCCTCAACTGTGCAAGCTGCCACACGCTGTACCTTTTGGGACAATAAAATATTAATATTTAGACTGGCTTCACCTACGTAGTGTGGCTGTTGGGCCCTTCTAAGCAGAAGGCCTTTCTGTTGAAGCCAGGGCCTGCTATCTTCCAAACCTAGCATGATACTATAACAGTTAACTCCTGACTTGCTCTCAACACTGATTCATTTTTGGTCCCTGTCTTCACCTAAAGTGTTACCTGTGTCTGAGATAACCATAACCTGACAATGTATTCTGCTTTTGATGAATTCTCACATGAACCAACAATGCCTGAGATGTTCATAAGAGTCCAAATAGCTATAAATTTCTCTAAAACTTTCTATTCATAAGACAGATGCACAAGTACACAATTTCTCTTTTTGCATATGGAATAAATGCACACTTTTTTTTTCTTTTACATGACATCCAAGGTAGTTCACCATCAGTGTGAAAGTAGGGGTCTTTTTGGATCTTATTTTTCAGTTGGAACAAGAAAAGATTAATGGGTACAAAAGGGAACTCTATACATTGTGCTTCGATGTAAGGGAAAGGAAAGGTATTTACAGAGGTTAGAAGGTGGCTGGGTGTGAGATTAGATTGTGATGTAGGGAATAGATTAATGAAGTATCAGAAGGTGGAGTGAAGGATGATGGAGAAGACTGAAGAGACAGAAAGACAAGGGCACTGGGAAAGCTGATAAGCTGATATGAAAGAGCACTTCTTATTACCAATGAGCAGCAAAAACAGCAAGTAAGGACTGCTGGTGTAGAATGAGAGCTCCAGTGTCACTAAGTGCAACTAATGAAGATGGACCAGTGGTATGGTGGCAACCATTGGTGAGTCAGCTAGTAAGAAGCCTCAGCAGTGAAAGGGTGGCCTTTATGAAGTGACAGGAACTTGGTAAAGGGCCTGGAAGGGCACTATGCTAACCCAGTCAATCTGATGAGCCCGCTAGGACAGCAGCAGCAGCTGTGAATTGCTGTCAGGCTCCCTGGAAGCATAGGAGAAGGAGTACTAATAAAAATGGCAACAAAGAAAGATCACTGGAGCTGCTGAGATGAAATTGGACAACTATTTGGAAGGCCCCTGGAGAGATGTTACATCCTAGCTACCACCATTACCATCACTGCCATGGCCATGGGTGGACTGAAAACAGATCTTGTGCCTTGTGCTTGGAAGGGGCAACAAGATGATATCACCATGAAGACAGATGAGGGACACAAGGGGAGGAAAGGTCCCTGCTGGAATTAGTACAGAAGGACATCTATTTCAAACCTACAGGTAGTCCTCGGGTTATGACAACAATTGGGATCAGAATTGCTGGTGCTAAGCAATGCGGTCATAAAGCACAACATTACGTAACCACATCACTTAACAGCAGCAATCCAGACAGTCCTGGTTGCCACTATAACCCCAAGATACATGGGTCATTAACTGGGAAGCAGTGAGAATCCCAGGTAAGGAGTGCAAGGGTGCTGCAGGAGGGTGAGGAGACCCTAGGAAGCCCAGCACAGGCTGCAGCCAAGTTGGGGAGGGAGTGTCGCAGTACATATCAACGCAGAGAGTCTGAGGGAAGGAGGGGGTGGCGCAGTGTGCAGGAAAGCCAAGGGCTTTCCAGAGTGACTTGCAATCTTCCCTGTCAGCTTCCCTATTGACTTTGCTTGTGGGAAGCTAGCAGGGAAGGTTGCAAATGGCAATCACGTGACCACAGGATGCTGCAAACCTAACTGCTACTTGGTTGCCAAGCACCCAAATTGCAATCACGTGACTGCAAGGGTGCTGCAATGGCTGGAACTTCAAGGACCAGTCGTAAGTACCACTTGTTCAGCTCTGTCACAACTTTGATTGCTGAACGAGCAGTCACTAAGAAAGGACTACTTGTAGTGGGAAAAAGATTTGTGGGGAGGGAGAGGCTCCTTGCAGGGTTCCTGGGAAGAATATATGTGTTTTATGATGGAAATATGATGGGATGGTTGTGCATGTGTAAGCAGCAAGAGTAGACCCAGGGGCTTTTGCCCAGCTTCAGCTGGTGCAGCAATTGAGGGTTTTTTGGATCAGAAAGTCCTGACAAGTTACTCTCATTAGGTTACTGCAATGCAGTCTATATAGGCCTGCCTTTGGGCAAGACTCAGAAACTATAACTGGTCCAAAATGAACTGGCCTGTCTGCTACCCAGGTACAGTAGTTATAGCAGTGTGATACCAATGCCTTGATTGCTGAACTGATTACCAGTTTGCTTCCAAGTCCAATTCAAAGTCTTGGTTACTACCTTCATAGTCCTATATCAGTGATGGTGAACTTATGACACGCATATCAAAGGTGACATGCCATGTTTTGGGTTACATGCCAGCATTCACCAACATGCGACAACAACTATTCTCCATGTTTGAGTTACCAAAGAAACTGAGTTTGTTTTACTTGTATTTCATTTTTGTAATTATTTGATGTTTCTTTATATAATACATAGTACCACACGTGATTGGACTGTACTTTTTTAAAATAAATGAATACGTAAATAATTGTTTCTCTTGTTCGGGGGGGGTGACATGCCAACAGAGTCAAGTTAGGCATTTTCTGAATTTTTTACATGTCAAGCCCAAAAGGTTCGCCAACACTGTCCTATATGGCTCAACTCCCAAGTCCTTAGAGAAGTATAATCCCACTGGAAAATTTGAGGGAGGGTATGCTGAGATTCTTCACCCCATGTGAAGTGGGAGAAGCGGTATCCCAACTATAAACCTTCTCAGGGGCTCCCCATGCACTCTTGAACACCTTGCGTCTTCAGATATAGAAAGCCCCTAGGCGCTTAAGACCTTATTATGCCATAGAGTATCTGGGAGCTGATGGTGGAAGGGCTGCCTGTAGATAGATAATTCTTTATAAAGAGATTCACTATGTTATATTTTTCTATTGTAGTTGTAAACTACCTTGAGACCTAGGGAGTATGTGACATATAAAACCATGTATAAATAAGTAAAGTACAGTGGTACCTCGGGTTACGAACGCCTCCGTTAACGAACTTTTTGGGTTACGACCAGCTCCGGCCGCAAAAATTTACCTTGGTTTGCGAACTCCGCCTCGGGGTACGAACAGGATACGCGACCATTTTCCCTCCCGTGACACGGTCCGCGGCCATTTTTCCGCCCCTGACACGTGGTCCGTGGCCATTTTTCCACCCCTGACACGTGGTCCGCGGCCATTTTCCGCCCCTGACACGTGGTTGTAGGGAGGGGGACTCTCCCTCCAAGCAATAGCTGCCTCCCTGTCCTCCACGCCAGAACGGATTAACGGTAATTACATTGAACCTTATAGGAAAATTTCCTTCGGGTTGCGACCAATTCGGGGTGCGACCAGAGTCACGGAACGAATTAAATTCGTAACCCGAGGTTCCACTGTAGTTGTTTTTAACACTTAATGCAATGTTGATTAATTTTACCATTCAACATCTTCAAAAAAACCCATGCACTAATTTAAATGTTGCTTAATTTGAACAATGAAAGAGAAAAAAGACTTGCATCAACCTGGAGGGGAAAAAAAAAGCAAAACTCAATACTAGAACACATTCTTTGCAGGATAAGATCCCAGTTCTGTCATTAGGACCTAGCTATTAGCCTTGATGGCAGTGTGACTGAAGCCTATCTGATGGGACACGTGGGCTTCCTTATGCAGTTGGTTGGCCACTATAAGAACAGACTGCTGGACCAGATGGACTAGGGGTCCAATGCAGCAGGGCACTGCTTATGTTCTTGTGTGCCTACAAGGAAGGTTATCAAAATTATTTCCTGTAACTTTGAGAGCTACTTCCATTCAGTTTCTGCAGGACCATATGAGAACAATATGAGTCAATAGTCTAACATATTGTAAGGCTACTCACCTTATTTCTATTAAAAGTCAGAGTAAGTGTATTCCTGCACATGTTCTTAATAAAAGTTGCCCTATTAATATGTATTTGTGTAATTCCTACTAAGTCTCAATTACTCTGTTCCTTTTGCATTATTAATTCTCCTTGATTTAGGAAAAGCTATTTTTGGTTAATTTTACATGATTGTATAGGTCTTCAGTAATCTAAAAGAAAATTAATGGCCGACTGCAAATTTTAAACAGCATAATCCTACTGAGAAATAAATTTTACTAAGTTAAACTTATTTCTAGAGTAGTATACACAATTGTTCATCATGGAGAAAAATCTATCTATGTGGACACTAAGAGTCAACAATGACTTGATGGCATATAATCAGTCAATCAATTCATGATTGCATACATACATTGCTGTTGTATGGTTTTGTCTCATGGTGTTTGCCATGCAGTCATGATGGAGTTGAGCATCATATAAATTTAATAAATAAGATTATGCCCATGTCTAAACATTATAAACCTTTAATTATTTTCCTTAAAAATCTTATGAATACAAAAAATGATTAAAAGTAAATAGAACTTTTAATTAAAAGTTCTGTTTTATACACTGCTGCAGTTCTTTTCCTCTTTTTCTATGCTTGCTCATTTTCTTTTCTGGATATGCCGTATAGAATACTTTCTACATAAGCAGCATGTGGAATTGTTTTTGTGCAAATTTGTTCATATAAATGAAAAACAAATTGTTGCAGCCCTACCCACATTTATACTATAGTCACTATAGTGATTTTTTTTAACAATCAGATCCTATGGAGTCATCTCATACTGCAAATTATTTCAGGCTTCCTTCAGGAAAGAATAACTAAAGATGCCAGGAGTAGAACTAGAATTATAAATGCCTGTGTTCTTAATACCATGTAGTTAGTACTGCCTAACATAGTTAGAAGCCACTAAAGTTATTAGTGCCTTCTGATTACATTAACATCTAAAATTCTATTCAAATGCAAAATGTAATTTATCTATGGTATATGATAGGCTATTATTAATGATTAGCCAGCACAATTTTTTCTTCTTTTCCCTCCTTCTAATGGGGACTTTGATATCTACTATAAATATTCCAACTTAGTTACAAGAATGGGTCTGTGTTCTATAAACTTGATATTATATTTGTTGAAACAAACTATTATTTCAAATTAATGTGTCACTCAACATGTTAATAAGAGGACTGTCAGTTTAGAATATTCTGAAACAATGTTCTGTACAGGCAAAGACCCCCCTTGCCATTATAATTTCAAAATATATACAGCATTTCATAGTCTGCAGAGAAAAATACTGGGAACTCAAGAACATCCATAGTAGAACAGAAGATCTGTGTTTCCCATCAGGAACTGCTGTGAACATAGAGTACTGCACTTTAAAGACAGACTGTCAAGATACGTAGACCTCAAAAATGTGACCTACTTCTTTAGCCATTTGCCTGTGTATTTGGAAAGTCGATAGAGCTCCTTAGGCAGTTTTGAAAAGCACTTCAAAGGAGGTCACTAAAATGTAATTAATCCACCATCCATGATGAATTGTTCAACAAAAATATGACTGGCTTACTACAGGCCATGGAACACTACACAAAAAAAATCCCAAGAGATACTTAACTTGTAGGTTTAACACTGCACATATCACGGGAGAAAGGATGCTGACTCTACCATATAGCTTTTTTTGTACACATCTTTCACCAATATTAATTTCTATGGCTAACTTGCAAAATAAAGAAAATGCATATGCAGAAGACAACCAACCAGAAGGCAGGTACAGCTTTGCTTTTTATTTTATTAAGTTTCAAAGTAAGAAGCTGTTCTTGATTTAAAAAGCAGTTTGCATCTTCAATGCTAAAATCAGCTCTTTCTGTTGACTTGGATTTGCTTCCACTGCTGTTTCAGAAGATGTCCCATCTTATCTAAGTACTAAACAGTGTAGCAACAGAACATGAATCAGAATGCAGTTGTGACAACTGTTTGCAAATTAAAAGAAAAAATCCAAAACAGACATAAGCTTGTCAAGATGTCTACAGGCACCAGCCTTCTATATTTCTGGGAATAAAGGACTAGACATCTTAATCATTTGAAGACATTTATTTATTTAACTATTTTTGGAGATTTATAATTTAGTGCAAGAGAACTAATCCAATGTTTTTTCAAATTAATATGCTAGCTCCACACAGCAAAACTTGCCCTAAGTTTCTTTAAACCATCCCTTCTTTCATCCACTTCCAGAATGAAAGGAGAAAAAAATGAAAGAAAACAAATGTTTAAAACTGCCCTTGCTATGACAGACACTGATAACAGACAAGTAAATATATATACTTGCCACTTTTTGATAGACTCTTCTCAAGTGTACCAAGCACTCTAAGTACCAACACTATATTCTGGAACAGAATTAACATGGCAAATCAAAGTGACTTTGACTTTTCAGATAAACCAGAGAGCTCAATGCTGTTTCACAATCCAATATGCCACCAATACAAGTTGTATCAAGCTAACTTTTAATATTTAAAGACAGATTAAATAAAAACACTCAGTTAAAATTATTAAGAATCATAAATCTACAAACTTGTGTGACAAGGTAAGCCGCATCTCTAGGCCCACTCACCTAACCCTCTGATGGAGAAGGTACCCAAAGGAGGTTTACAAAGCTGCAAAAAGGAGAGAAAAAGACAAAGGGCTGGAGGGTAATTTTGATTATTGCAGATAGTAAAGCACAAATATTTCCCATCCTGTAAGGCTGTGGTAGCATTTTTAACATGCTTCCTTTCTCCTTCCAAAATAACGCAGTTCAGAGAAGACATATTTCACAGTTCATCAACAATATATGCTCCAAGCCACCTCACTAGAAACTATTAGTAAAGAGAAGGAGGTGATGTAAATACAGTTCTAGCCAAGGCTTCAGTACTTTACAGATAAAAATAGACTTCCAAGGTAAAGCATAAATCTTTGTATACCAGCTCTAACGCATAAAAGGCAACACACACAAAAGGCAACAATACAGATTCTCCAAGGCAAAAGGAAGTCTCAAAATGAAGTAAAATATGCAGGTGAACAAGATGTACAAAACAGACCTTCAGAATACATTTGCCACAACCAGTGCTACCTGACAAAATGTTGATTCACTGCTGTTGTAAGAATTGCTTGGCAATTTATTAAACAAACTGTAGAGAAAGAACATAGGGGGTTGATCTGTGGCCTTTGCAGAGCACTTAGCTTCCTCTATTTCACAGGCGCTCTTTCCCCTCTATTTCTTACAGCCACTTCTGCTCTCATGCTCCCTTTATTTTGGCAAACAACTCAATGGTTGGCTGCCAAAGAGTGAGAGCAACCTCACTGAGAAAGGGGATGCAAGGGAGAATTTTTCCCATAGCACTCACTGGTATCCTGCTAATCAACACATAAACATGAGCACTAGTGCGCTTGGGAAGGAAGATACATGTCTACCTCTCCTACGTAGCAAGGAATGCAGTCCTGCCCCATCCTACACTGAGCTTTGAAAACAAGTAGCAGCAGCAAATCACTGGGTTGCTTTGATGCTGCTCTGAAGCACAAAGGCGCATTCCAAACTCCTCAAATTCTATCTTAGGAAAAATAAACAAATAATTTCTACACACAAGGAACTCAGGTTCAGTGAGAGTTCTTGCAGTTTCCAAGAGCAAGAGCCACATAATCAAGATACGCTCTTTGTCATCTAAGTATTTTTATTCAGACAAATAAGGAGAGGTATTCTTCTTATCTCCTAGGCCTCTGTGTTGTACATTTCTCATTTGGTATTGGCAGTCATCAGAATCAAAAACATTTATTGGCGCTTATCATAGTTGTAGGTCCCTTGGCCCAATTTTTTTCAATTGCCAAAATGTGAGTATCCTTATAAAAAATAAAATTAAGTTCTAAGGGTACAAGTTATGCTCAGCTTTGAAGAAAACAGTCCCTTGAACAATATAGGCAGAATTCTACACTGTATATTGGATATATGACCAAAAATAAAACAAAAACCCAAATTATTTTAACAGCAGGAGAAAGAACAGTATAAAAAAACAATGTAACAATTATCAGTTCAGGTCAATATTCTCAATATTTTATTTATGTATTTAAATTTATTGGCCACCTGTGGGCTCTACATGGTATATAAAACTGGAAAAAACATAAAAACAGCTAAAAATATTAAATCAGACAGAGAGGAAAAACTAAAATGATCTAATAAACAACAAAATCAGTAAAACAAAACAGGGGCCTTAAACAAATAATAAAAATCACCCCCAGGCCTGGAGGCCAAAGCCAGATTTTCTACAACCCTAGGAAAGAGGGTGCCGTCCTTATCTCTTACTCCTCAACATGTTTAATGTATTATACATAAAAAATTGAGATTCCAAATTCAGGGACAGCAATTTTTATAAGTCCCAACGCATATATGAAATGAGGCCACGGCCAGTTCATATAGCAAAATTCCTGTATTTCTCCACATGAAAGATGCCCTTTATCTAGCTGAGCTATTCATCCTGTTGGATTCACAACTTTTTTACTGAGATATAATCTGATTCTATAGATGTTTACAACTACTAAATCTCTATTCCCCACCTCTGGCTTTAACCATAGAAATACACCTCTGCACCTGTAAAAGGAGATGAAATTATACAATTGATAAAACATGTAAAGTGGAAAGGAAAGAGAATAATGAAAATCAAACAGCCACATCTGAAAGAACAAACAAAACTTAGCTAGAAAACAGGTGAGTGCACGCTGCTCCGTGAAGACAAGATTTGGGATATGAGGCTAATTAAAATCAAAGACAAAACTTTAGAAGCAGGATCAGCAGTTGAGAAGGCCTGAACTAATTTTGTTTCTTTTACTTCTTTTATTGTTAAAGCCATACTCCAGAAATGGCATAAGTTGTTTGCCAATGTTGTTTTAGGACTTTTGTTTTAGAACAGGTTTAAAAGAACAAATTCCTTTATAAGAAACCAACCTTTAAAGATTCCTATTGAAAAGACAGCAGAGTACAAATCATATGCACATTAGTTTATTCCATACTTCCAAATGTACCCCAAACCCCAAAATTCATATAGTCACCCTATGTATGTGTGCAATTATGCACATGCACAAGAGCCATGCACCCATACATTACAACAGCCTCTATGTTGTCAATTATTTGGGCATATTTATTTTCACGAGGAGTACCACTGTATCAAAAGCAGCAGCACATCCAAATATACAAAGGAAAGAAAGAGGTTCTTTTTCTTGGAACATTCAATATACTTAAGAATTTACTTACATTTTCTACCTTTTAAGCAACAGGAAAAAATTAAGTGCATTCTCACGCTACCATCTACATATCAATACAGTGGCACCTCTACTTACGAATTTAATCCGTTCCGTGACTCTGGTCGCAAGTCGAGTTGGTCGCAAGTCGAGGTAAATTTTCCCATAAGGTTCAATGTAAATACGGCTAACCCGCCCTCCAAATTTGGTCGCAAGTCAAGGCACATTTCCCCCATAAGGTTCAATGTAAATACATACAGTTAAACAGTTCTGAAACATATGCATTTTATTTTTAAACCACAAAAACATGAAAAAAAGCACAGAATGAAGAGGGAGAATGGGGTGGGGAGGCAGTTATTGTTTGGAGGGAGAGCCCCTCCAAAAGGACATCGGGGAGATCTCCTTCAGGGGTTTCCTCTCTTCTTTGCCTCTTAGCTGCAGGCTCAGTTCTGGGGAAAAACCTGTCTAAAGTCAGTTGTTTTTTCCTGCGCTGCATAACCCTCCAGAAATGAGAGAACATGTTGTTGTTCATCATGTTCAATGCTCTGGTTGTCACAGTTCTGTTGGGGTGGTGCTTCTCAATGAAATCCTGGCGCTCATTCCATTTCTGCATGATGGATTTTATCGCATCACTGCTCACCTCCTCCCCCTCCTCCTCTTCCTCAGTGGAATGCTCCTCGCCAAGCGCTTTCTGTTGCTCACTCTGGATCTGAGCAAGTTCTTCTGTGGTCAGCTCCTCCTTATGGTCCTCAACAAGCTCCTCTATGTCCGCATCATCCACAACCAGACCCATGCTCTTGCACATGGACACAATCTCCTCCACTACCTCTGCATCAGACCCTTCAAACTCACGTTCAGCGACACATTCTGGCCACAGTTTCCTCCAGGCTGAGTTTAAGGTCCAGCAGGTGACATCTCCCCAGGCTTTGTCAATGAGGCTGATGCAGTGGAGGACATTGAAATGTTTCTTCCAAAACTCTTTCAGAGTCAAGGATGTTTCCTCAGTGACATTGAAGCACCTGGTGAAGAGCGCCTTTGTGTAGAGCTTCTTAAAGTTGCAGATCACTTGCTGGTCCATGGGCTGCAGAAGAGGTGTCGTGTTGGGGGGGAGGAACTTGACCTTTATGAAGTCGTACTCGGCGTCCATGTCATCCACCAAGGCTGGAGGGTGTGCCGGGGCATTGTCCATCAGGAGAAGGCACCTTTCAGGCAGCTGGTTCTCAGACAGGTATTTTTTAACGCTGGGTGCGAACACCTCGTGCAGCCATTCCATGAACAACTGCCTTGTGACCCACGCTCTCGCATTGGCCCTCCACATGACAGGCAGTCTGGCCTTGTTCACATTGTGGTCCCTGAACACATGAGGGGTCTGGGAATGGTACACGAGCAGCGGCTTAATCTTCAGGTTGCCGGTTGTGTTCGCACACAGCAAAAGGGTCAATTTGTCCTTCATGGGCTTGTGCCCTGGCAGTGCCTTTTCCTCCTGCGTGATGTAAGTTCTGTTTGGCATCTTCTTCCAGAAGAGCCCTGTCTTGTCGCAGCTGAACACTTGCTGAGCAACGTATCCTTCCGCCTTCATGAAGTCCTCAAAGTCTTTCTGGTAGGCTTCTGCAGCAGCCTTGTCAGAACTGGAAGCCTCACCATGTCTTGCCACGCTGTGGATGCCACTTCTCTTTCAGAATTTCTCAAACCAGCCTCTGCTGGCTTTAAATTCCTCACTTGCTGCGCTGGTAGAGGGGTTTTCCCACAGTAAATCTCTGTGCAGCTTCCTGGCTTTTTCACAGATGATAGCTTCACTCACGCTATCACCTGCCAGCTGTTTCTCATTCAGCCACACCAACAACAGCTTTTCCACCTCTTCCACCACTTGTGTCCTCTTCCTCGTTAAGACTGTCACTCCTTTTGCCACATCAGCTCCTCTGATGGCATCTTTATTTTTCAGAATAGTCGAGATGGTCGACTTCGCCATCTTGTACTCTGAGGCCAGATCAGTCACACGAATACCATGATCGTGCTTTTCTATAATGTCCTTCTTAAGTTCGATCGTCACTTTTTCCTTCAAAGCCTTATTCTTGCCAAGCCTGCTCTGCATTTTTTTTGGAGCCATGCTGACAAGCACACCAAACACCTTCCAAAACCTTCCAAAACGCCACAAAACACACCACAAGCCTCACCGAACGTCTCCTTGCTACCGCGATCTCGCCCACAGGAAGCCGCGACCGTGTGGCAGCAGGGAAAATGGCCGCGGATCCGGTTCGTAAGTCGAGGCAAGTTCATAAGTAGAGGTAAATTTTTGGTGCCGAAGCTGGTCGTATCTCGAAATTTTCGTATGTAGGGACGTTCGTAAGTAGAGGTACCACTATATATGCTTTTTTGAGATATGAAGGAAGCATTGGATAGTATTTTGATAAATTCTATCATTTATTTTGTTACAATAGCTCTGCTTTCTAAGTATTATTCTTATTCTTATAGTGCAAATAAGGATAACCCAGGTCAGTTGGTGACACCTTAGCTTGGCTGATCTTGAAAAAGTGAAGCACAGTCCCAAAACATTATAGAACAAGGAAATGGCAAATCACTACAGACATGGACATGTAACTACTAGAAGTTAAGTTCATCTTGAGGGAGACTTTATCTTTTTATTCCAGATAAAAGGTCAGGGGAACTGAAGGAGCTGCATATTATGATGAGAACATGGCAGAGCTCACTGCTGAATCAGGAACTTTTTGAGCAGTCTCCTTTAGGCTCAGCAAGCCTACTGTTTCCCTCAGAGAGCTCTGACAATAGAAACTCCAATGAACCCAATGCATTTACTAACTATTTTGCTGGCAGAAACACTGTAAAAAAGGGAATCGTTGGCATTCTTGTTGTTTATAAGATTTACCTCCTACATCAAGCCATGAGAAAGCCTCTATGTCCAGGGTAGTATAAATTCTGTAACACCTGTAGTTCAAGTCAGAGCCCATTATATTCAGCTGATTCATAATCTCTCCTTTGTCAATAAATTCTTAAGGAAGTGCCCCATCTCCCTACCCCCCACAAAATCAATGACCTCAAATTCAAGTAGAAATTATGAAACTAACTGCTGAACTGCAATATACAATGAATGTTCCACACGTCAATTCTTGCAAAAGGTGAACTTTACCAACCTGTTTTTCTTTCTTCTGTATTTTCATTATCATCAATTTTGGGGTATATATTACTTCTGTGAAATATAAAACAAAAACTCATTCCAGAAATTCAAACATACAAGATCAATCTGAGAAGTCTTTTAATATAATGCTCTTTCAGAAGAGCTACTGTTTACTTAAATAAAAATATTACCCAGGAAAGATGAGCCTCTAGAATATAAATAACAGAGTCCCTGTGACACCATAAAAGACTTGCTAGTTTACTGTGAGATAACCTTTCAAAGTATTTATTAGCTTTTACAATATCAGAAGACAATGTTGTTTTTTGCTATGGAAGAAATCCAATTTACGTCCTTCACTGATGGAACAAATTCCATCTGGAGAAAGAGAAGGAACATTTTATGCACTCTTAAAATCTGGTCCATTGGACAGAGCTAAGTGGACACAGAATTCTGCTTTTAAAAAAAAAAAAATCAGAACTACAACTACATCCTAACCACATTTGTTAGGCAATAAGCCCTATTAAATGTAGAAAAACTCACTGCTGAACAGACATAATTAGGAATGCCCTATAAATAAGTTTGTAAACACAAGATGACACTACAGTGTCAGAGATATTGACAAATAGCTCCAGTTTATAAATAAAGGCAATATCTTTTCAGAGGATAAGGTATTCAAATGACTATAATTTATTATTACCATATTGCTTCTAAAACTCAGTGAATACATTGTTACCCATAAGGTTATGCCATGTTTAGTGTTTTTCTATGGAAATGAGATGTAAATAATCTTAAAGGAAAATAAATAAGCATGTACAGTATTCCTACTTTCCTCTACTGCTCCAAAACAGTTTTTGGCAGACTGGTGATCTTCAGGTGTGTTGGAATGCAGATCTGGATTTAGTTGAAAGAGGATTAACTTAAAAGAAAGTGCTGAATATAAAATTCCGACATGGGTTAGCTCCTGCTTACCTCAAGGAGCACTCTCTCCAACCAGAATTTTCCTATCTTGTGTACTTATCCTGGGAGGAGATGCACAGAACTCCTATCTCACAAGAAATTAAGGAAATAGATGCCTAGAGGCAAACCTTCTCAGTGGAAGCTGTGATAATGTGGAACAGCTTATCCCCTGAGGTTTGTTTGGCCCCCACCACTCTGACTTTTCATAAAACTATTAAGATGGTTCTGTTTTGAAGGGTATTTGGTTTGGGATACTAATAGTGGTATTGGGTTGCCTTTCTGTTTTGGTTGGATTTTAATTTTTTTTAGTTAATTAGAATGTTGTTTTTATTAGAGTTGTTTTGTGTGTTGTTATGTATTTTGTTGGTGTAGACCATCTACTGTCTTTGTGACTGCACAATGCACAAATAAATGTAATAAATAAATATAAGTCATTAAAGACAGCCTGATCACAACTACCCAGGTGAATGGAATACAACCAGCAAAAGAATACAGAGTGCATTCTTTTGGGAGCTGGGCCTTGCCCTTACCATTTCTACTGATTGGAAAGAAATTGTGATCTTCGCCTTTGGAGTTTGAGTTAATTTTAATAGTAATTTTAATTAATGTTATGACAGTTAAAAATGTAAGCAGAAGCTAAACATCAACAAGATACAAGATCATGCACAGAGCACACATATACATCAACATTCAGTAAATCAAACAAAATTAATATTGGTTTTGATTAGTTTGTTCAGCTTTAGCTCTTGTGCACTGATGATGATGAACTTTGGGTTGCATGTAAAAATGCAAAAACTTTCCTGTTGCTTTGATTCATTTACTCAGCTTTGATGTGAATGGTCATGTCTTCTAGATATTGAGTTTTCGGAATGCATTTAAGTGCAGAATTTTCTAGTTTGTAGAGCCTGGCATTTGCAGTATAGTGTTTCTGGTTTTGCTGTTGTAACATTAACATTATTCATGCAAATGTTAAGTAGCAGCAAACACCCCTAATACAAGTAAAATACAGGCACTCAGGTCCTATAGAGAAAATAACAATGCATGGCTTTTTCCTAAGTTTGCATGGATCAGACAGGTAGGCTGCCAAAAAATAAGTGTGCTCAAACTGTTGCTTCAGTGTGGTATAATGGTTAAACTATTGGAGTGGAACCTGGGAGACACATGTTCAAGTCCACGTTCAGCCATAGCTCCTCATTGGGTGTCTTTTGGCCCAATCTACCTGACAGGATTCTTGTTGCGGGGAAAAAGGAGCATTTGTACCCTGCCTTGAGCTCCTGAGTACATAAATCAACAAACAAGGAGGAGGAATGATAGTCCATGCTGACTGCTACCACCAAACTGCAGCAAAATTAGTCAAGTGGATAGCTTTTAATTTGAAAAAAATTAGAAAGTATGAAGACAAAAAACAACCAAAGCAACAGCCAGATACTACTTTCCATCCACCCTAGCAACACAAAAAGAAAATGCACTTGCCTTTTCCAGGTGCAATACATTGCCTTTTTTGAGGAGAGGAATGAAGGAACTTGCTCAGTTCAAAAGAAACTGGGAAACAAGAGAATGCGAACACTTCAGAGTCAGAATCTGTCCATTTTTATTTCAGTATCCTGCAAGAGACATATAAAATAGTCTTAGTATTTCTTTCCTATTACAAGAAAAATCATACAAGAGACAGAGTTATCACAGCAGCACTTTTAAACATAAAAACAAAGCAGAGGACATTTACATGAGAAATGACATTCAGATCGGTGACCTTATTCCAAAGACTGAATGTTTCATGACAGGTGACTTGAAAAAGAGCCTAGGCACTGGATAATAGTTTTATTGTAATTCTAACTTTTTTAACCTAACTTGCAAACCAGTGTAGAGAATCCCTAAATATTAGTAAAAACAATTAAACTATTATTTATTTGCAAGTGATTACAGCTTCTGGAAGAACATCACAAATCCTCTAAAATCAGCATTTTGCCTAGACAGAGATACAATGCTTGCTTGCCTTCCTTACTTTTTGCCCTCCAGATATGTGGGACTGAGTTGGGTTGGGTTCTTCCCACGAACACTTAAAATGTGTTTTGTGTCTTCTGCTTTCTTGAATCAAAGTGCTTTACTACTGTAGCAAAAGCCATGCAACAAAGTACATTACAAAGGAAGTTCAGCAGCAAATTAGTGGCATATAGCATGCTGGAATTTTGCCCAGGTCAAATTCTACCATGCATACATAATATGGGATTCATTACTGCCACTCTAATTTGAGAATGGACAACGTAATGGAACTAACATCTCAAGAAAGCTAAAGAAAGGTTCGTTCAGAAAACTTAGGAAGAACATCTCTGGAGCAGGGAAGTTATTTTATCAGCTTCCTGGAATAAAGTTCTCTCTTGAAATCTCACTCTCTCGAGAAAATCAAGCTGAAGCAAGGTTACAATATCCACAGAACAGCATAAGTTCAGAAACACTTGAAGACCAAGAAAGTTAATTTAGCATTATACAGAGGCCTGGCATCTTATTTTAGAGACTCTAATTTGATGGTTCCATTAAGTAAAAAGCAAATCTGGATTAAGAGCCATTGTAAACCACTCAAGTACACCTTACCAGTCTCAAGACTTAACCTGTGCTACTCAAGTACCTTTTACTGCATCAAGCAAATTTGTTTTTTTTTTCACCACTACCAAAGACCTAATGGAGTCAATGAATAAAATAATTTGATTACAAATGAGCTCCAGGGCACCGCTAATTTTTTTAAAAACAATGTATATTCCATATATACAAATGTTTGTAATTGTTTCAAAAGATATATATGCAGAAAACAAAAATAGCATAACCATCAGTTAACTATCAGTGATTTCTGAAACATGTGCAGTGAAGGAGAGAATACAGTAGTTTGCAAACGTATTGACCAAAAAAAAAAATAAAGTCTCCTGTGAGTAAATAAAGTATATTTTTACTCTAAAAAATCTGCATGATTAGTATTCTGGGCTTTTTTCTATTAAATCAGTATCTGTTGGAAATGCGGAACTGTCATGTCTCTGCACGTGCTTGAAAAATTCAAGCATGCCCAAAGTAGAAAATTTAATTGTCATTATATTTCTTCAAAAAAGGCAAGTACAAAATTGTGACACATGTAGAACACAGTGAATGGTTGGGGACAGAGAGCTGCTTTTAATAAAAACATAAGCGCAAAAAAAAAAACCGTGCTCGCCCGAAAAGGGGCGTGAAGCAACGGAAACCCCACCTCCTGCGCTCGCCAGCTGGGCTCTGCTCTAGGAAGGAGGCACTGGCAAACCACTTCCGAAACACCTTGCCTTGAAAACTGCAAAAGGACTCGTCCAAGCAGTCACTGCAGAGTCGGTAACGACTGAGCGCAGATAAAAAATAAAAAATAAATAAAAAATAAAAACAGGCATTCCCACATTTTATTGCCCATGAGGTGAGCCTAACTATCTCCAAGTTCTGCCAAACAACTGGCAGAAACATTTGAGAGAAATTTAAAACTTGGGTTTAGCTTTAAGTATTGCTCCTCTTTTCTATGGTTCAGTGATTTTTTAAAAGAATTAGTGAATATTTATGCAGTTAAATGCTAATGTATCAACTTAATTTTAAAAACACACACACAGGTTTTTAAAGCCTGCAAAACTGCACCAAGAAGGGGCTATGCATTCATGGTGTCCTAAGCACTAACTAATCAGCACTGTGCATAGCTGGTTTCTGCTGCAAACTCACAAAACTGGTTTTCCCTGAACTAATTCTAGGTTTGTAAAAAATGTTCATTTGCAAAGATCGATGTACACCACTTGAATAATGCTTTTATTCAACATTCTGTTCCCAGATGGCCAATCAGATGCCTATAGGAGGCCCACAAGCCAGAGCATTCTTCTGTACATATTCCTAACGACTGTAGTCAGAGACATACTGGACATATATCAGCCATGATGGCTAAATAGCATTACATTTCATTAAACGGTCTAATCCCTTTTTTCCTCCTATAGCCTAGAAGCCAAGCCTAATTATTCATCTCCTTTCTTATGATCATCAGTTTTCTTGCTTTTTTTTTTTTTTTTTGATATGTCTGGTTTCTCTCTATCGTCTTATACTTACACTCACAACTTCATTTTTTGGTGTTGTTATCTTGTGAAAGAATACCAATTCATTGCTGCCCAAAGCCTTTGCTTGGCAAAAGGAGGCCCTGATTTTTATCATACCAATTCAAGATAGGCCTTTCTCGACAAAAGAATCCAGGTGGTAAAATTCCTTTCAAACTAACCAAATTTCTAGTGACTTTCCCTCATATGGTTTTCAGACGTCTCCAATTCTCTATATTCTGTCTCTTGAATTTTTGTTCTAAATATCTGATTAAATATTTATAATATTTTAAATTGTTTGATGTAATTGTTTTAATTTATTGTAATTCTCTGAGCTGAAAAACAGTACAGAAATGCCTTACTATAAACACGTATCAAGGAATCCACCATGTCTCTGCTGTGACAGCACCACCACTGAACATTTACACACCTAGATTTTAGCATGACTAGAAATGTGTACATTGTGCCACAGTATGTAGCAATCCTCACAACAGCTCTCAAAATTCCTATTTCATAACCAGCAGTCAACAAATATGAACTGCCAATGGTCACTTCTCAGATTATAGCTACCATGAAAAAGTAGCTAAAATATATATTTGCAAAGTAATAACCACAATGTGTGAAGACCTTCTTACTATCTATAACTATACTATTCTGTCCTATTCTTGCCTGCAGAACTTTCCAGCATACCAATTTCACATATCTGATCATCTCTATACTTTCACAAATAAACATGTTGGAATTCTTCCTCTGTATTTAAGTATCCAAGTGTTAAAATTTCTCTCTTTAATCTCAAATGAGGCTGCCCAATTTTCAAAATGAGCAAGAGTTTTCTTATGAAAATCAGAAGGTTCTCACACAACAATCACTAAAAGCTCTGATTGCTTACTTACTTGGTTGGAAATGAACAGGTTTTATGCTTCTCTCAAGGATGTTTTTATGTGGACATTTCTTAAAATCTGACTAATCGTTTTATAAAACAAACACCAAACAACAGAATCCTCTTGCAAGCAGTAATGGAGGCAGAAAGCTACCCTCCATATGGACAAAAATAAATATGTGGTAATCATACTGACCAAATAAAACATCATTGAGCCTATCCTAGGTAGTCCTTCTCTATTACTATTGTTGAAAATCATTTGCCTGTTATTCTGTTCCCTTTGATTTATTTTCATTTTCCCAAGCGTGACACATTCCTTGAACAAAGCTGAAACAAAATCAAGTTCCAATTATGCATCTTTCTGTGTGATTTCTCCAGGGAATCTTCAGAGACATAACATATACAGGAGAAAAGTGATTCTGAATCTATAAAATCTGCTTCAGTTTACTTTAGAATAGATACTATTCACACTGGTCCCAAGGCAAAGCAAAGTCAGCAAAGAAGAAATGCAGGACCACAAATGTCCCAATTTTTGGATCATCAGTACTGTAGATTACTTCTGGAGAACTAAAAGCTGTGTTGTCATCCAGTTATAAAAGATTATTTAAATATACAGAAGCCAGAGACTATATTGACTGAAATGGAACCATGAAGATCTTGAGTTAGGATGCTGCCTAGAGATCTGGCATAACCACTGATATCACAGATCCCAAAAAGGATTCATCCTGAAAAGATGAGGAGGAACCAAGGGAGTCCTTGGAAACTGATGGGGCCAGAGCTAGAATCCAACAGGAAATAATTTATTCTAGCTATCAGGATATTTTCAGCCCCAGTTTCTACTAAGGACTCCTTCTAGTAAGTTCCAAATCTACAGGAGTGTTTGCTATTTTAATTTTAGCTACTAGAAGGAAAGGTTAGCAAATCATATCTACTTGCCAAACACAATGACTCCTTGTAACAAGACTGCTAAAAGCTAAAATCTCTTTCCAATTACTGAAAGGAATAGGTGAGTATAACAAGTGGCAGTCAATATGGAACTTCTGGTTTGCCTGTTCTTCTGTTTTTGCCATGTCAGATAATATAAACAATAGTAGAACAAAACTCTTCCCAACAAAACTCTGCAAATATATATTACAGAGGGGCTACCTTCTTCATTGGGCTGGTTCCACTACTGTCCATGTCAGATGCCCAGTAACTGAGTGTCAAATGGCCCAGCAAACAAGTACCTTAGTGTGCTCTGGAATTATTTTTTTACACTTTAAAATATTTTTGCTAGGGACACGTGGGGGAAGAGAAACAAATACAGTGCAGCTGGAAAAGACCCATGTACTGGATCTCTAGCTTCCCAATTCTGCCTGCAGAAACCCAAAGAGATAGTTAGCTTCAAAATAACTCTCTCTCTCCCTCTCCCTCTCTGATTTGGATGAAATGGGAAGATCAGGTTACAGTACCCAGGAACTCACTTTGGGTACAAGAAAATAAAACAGTCTCATTTCTAACCTGGAAATTTTTGTTTTTAACTTTAGGTGACACACTACGGCCACAACAAATGTAGTTATGCATGTCATGCAAACACATCACAGAAGTTAACCATTTTTTAAAATAAAAAACTGCAAGTTTTGATCCTCCTTAATAATCCTCAATTAAATCTTTATTCACCAACCATAATAGTGAATAAAACTGAATACACTCTGAGTACTATGGTGACAAAGTTCACATTTTAAATACATACAGGTAAAAAGATAAATCTACAAAACTAGAGGGCTGAAGAATGAAAGGACATTATAAGCAGAAAACAGTTCAAGCAGGCAATCTGTAACAAGAACATTTGGTTGAATCAAATGAAAAAACAGCAGTATGTCTAAATATGTCTTAGAATTTTGAACAAGCTAAGCATAAAATATTCTCTTCTTGCCTATAGGCAAACCCTTAATTCCCAAGAAAGAAAGAGATACAATTTCCTTGCCTGGTTTCACGAACAAGATATCTTTGGCTGTCACTATGTGGATCCCATTTGTGCACTAAGGCTCATCACAAATATGGCTGTCCCACTGTCACACATCGAAGATGAATTGCCTCAACACTTAGGGGCAGAGCTGACACAGATGTAAAGAACTCATTCATAGATTTTTTTCATTTGGTTTTCATAACAACATTATCTAAAAGAAAGTAATTAGCTCAAAGTCACCAGATTTCATGGCTGAGTGGGGATTAGATCCTGGGTCTACTAAATTCTGATCAGATATTCCAACCACTACACTGTACTGGCTCTCTCCCCTGCATTTTATAAAGCTCTTCAAAAGGATCAAAAATTTGAAATTAAATTCTATTAACAGTAGATTCTTCTTATTAATGATACAATTATCTCATTGCAAATCAATAGAGTAAAAAGGAGGGAGGGAAAGTGGATCCCCATTTCTAAAACTCAATCTGCATTTCAATGATGGTAGTTCAGAAGTCATTACAGCACCAAAGAGAAGCTAATTTAGATGTCTACAATCTTCTCCCAAATTTTACTTTGCCTCATTATCATTTTCCCATCACCACCTCTGCTTTTTTTTTTTTTTACACTTTGCTGATGAAGAGATCTGAAGATTTTAAAGCCTGTACAATTATTGTGGACTTGAAGTTGGCCTAATGAAATATTGTTCTAATATAGATTCTAAATCTTTTCTTATAAGCAACAGTGCTCTTTGTTCTCTCTTTCTATTATTATTCTGAGTCAAATGATTTCTAAAACTATACTACTGCTGTCCCTAGTTTACCAAGTGCTATCAATGTGCACAATGCAAAACAGCACCAAGATATCAGGAGCAGCTTTTTACATGCCACAAATTCTGTTGCTCAGTACTGTAACAACCAACCAAGTTACTGATGCCCTGCTGCCTCATCCTCCAACTTCCTCTATACATAAAGCAAGTCTGTACATGAGAGAGACAAAGATAGAGAAACAGAAAGAGGAAACATATATATGAAAGAATAAGATGATGGATTTTTTCCTCAAATACCTAGTCATTTACAGGTAGTCCTCACTTAATGACCACAATTGGGACCAGAGTTTCCATCGCTAAGCGATGCAGTCATAAAACAAGACTGCATCACTTAGCAACCACAATTCTGGCATTCCTGGTTGCTGTCATTAACTGAGAATCGTGGGTTGGTAAGCGAGTACCCACCCCAATCCAAGCCACTCCAGGCTTGGTCCCTCCCAGCCCCAAGTCTCAGTAAGATAAGGGACTGCCTCCAACTCCCCCCACCCAGCTCTCCCCCCATTTCTGCCCTTCTGGCCACCCTGCACCCTGCCTTGCAAGGTAGCAAGCAGCCTCAGAACCACGCGGCTCTGGGGTTCCTTGCCACACCCCAGGAAGCCGCAGCTGCCACAGCCACCCCAGCCACAGTGACCCTCACCACCCTGCACTCCAAGCCCCTTGCCATTCTGCACTCCGCCACCTCAGCTGACCTTTGCCGTCTTCTTACTCCAAAAATCCCCTTTGCAAAAAACTCCTGGGCAGGGCTGGGCTGGGCTTCTGCTTCGTGCTACAGAGGAAAAAAACTCAGTCCGGCCCTGCCGGAGAGCTAAGCCTGGCCCAGTCTACCCAACAGCTGAAGATGGGACCAGTCTACCTGCCTTCCCGAGGAGGAGGACTGGTCTACCTGTGGAAAATGGAAGGGAGTGGGTCAAAGGGGGCCGTGAGGGCCCAGTGTACCCGCCTATCACAGCCAGACAACCAAAGTTCCCAGGAGTGGGCCAGTCTACTTGCAGGGGAAGACAAAAGAGGAGAGGGAGGGAAGAAGGGCTTTTTTTTTTATTTTGGCAGTGCAAAGCAAAAGCCCAGCCCAGCCCAAGAGCTTTTTGTAAAGGGGTGTTTTGGCACACTGCTGCTCAGGTGTTTTTTTTTGTTTTTTTTTACAGCGTGAAGCAAAAACTCAGCACAACCCCACCCAGGAGTTTTTTGCAAAGGGGCTTTTTGGGGCAAGAAGACGGTGAAGGTCAGCTTGGGCAGTGGAGCACAGGGTGGCAGGGGGCCAAGAGGGCATAGAAGGGTGGGGAGATAGGCGGGTGGGGGGAGCTGAAGCGCCCCTGCAGTCATAAGTGCAGGCATGCAGCCAAAAACCTGAATTTTGATCACATGACCATGAGGGCGATACAACGGCCGTAACTTCAGGCACTGGTCATAAATCACTTTTTTCAGTGCGTTTGTAACTTTGAATGGTCACTGAACAAATGGTCATTATGCGAGGACTACCTGTATTTTAAATTTGGAAATCGATAGATATAAGAGAAGATGGGTACCACTATAGGCATGTTTACATAGTAAAATTTAAGTTAAAGAAATAGATTAATTAATGGAAATAATATTTATTTCAAGACTCTCATACTTCTTTATATTTGGTCCCATCTCCTTTCTAGTAGTGGTCCTGATATGGTATACAAAGACTGAAGCATTCTATACTTTTTATAAAAATATATAAAGTAAAAATAAGGCAGGTTCCTCTGCAGAAAAGTTTATTTTCTAAAACTGGATACAGCTGAGATACAACTGGATAGGAAAAAGAAGAGGAAATAATATGTACTTTTTCCAGATACATACATTTTGTTTTGGTACAGCAAGCTTTTGCATTTCTTGGAAATGGATAATATAGATGACGCAATCCAAATATGGAAATAATAGGCAAACAGCAATAAAAAATAGAAACAACTCCACAGCCAGTAATGAATTAATTGACACCTTCCAGGAAACCTCCAATCACCAACCAACCCCCATGAGTTCAAATCTTACACAGACTACAAAAGCAATCCCCACTTCTGAACCACTGCACTGAAAAAGTCTTGCTGGGATGTAGGGCATAACGTCTGATCAGTATCTTAGTACTGATTTCCAAAGCCCAGAGAATTTGCCTACTATGTATATACAGCAATTTTTCCCAATCTGAAGATAGGTTTGTAGGTTCATTTCAGGAGGTGAGGGCAGGTTTGAGCAAACACATACAACTGAGGTTTAAGCTTCTTTTTATTAATGATAGGTATTTAGATTCTCCTCTATATTTTTTCTAAAGTAAACACGCCACAGATTTAGCAGTTGGATTAGGTGTTTCCTATGTTTACATCATGTCACCCCTGCTCTTCTCAGTCAGCCCTAGCCAGTCATTTGCACATACAGCTGGGCTGTTGCACTCCAGTTTTGTACTGCAGCACTCTGACTTGCTGGCACTGGGTCCTGCTGCCAGGTGCAACACTGAAAGTCCCCTTTCTGCCAGCTGCTGTGAGCTGGATTGTTGTTTCTGGTCTGATGGTACTGTTTAATAGATGGGACCCATAGCACACTTCTGCCAGATTTGATGGCATAGGAAGACAGAATTAGGGAGAGACAATCCCTCATATAATTGATTTGAGACATTGTACTTCATTTAGAGTCAATTAATTGGAAAGTCTATAAGCCCAATAAATAAATAAACAAACTCAAACTTTCATTTACATATTTAGATATATTACTCATCTCCAAACCATATGAACAAGCTTACAAATGTTAAACCAAAACAATTTAATTTTATACTTCCACCATAATGAAGTCAACAGACAACCCTTTTAAAAGATTCTCTGAGGTGTCCAATAAACATAAAAAAAATTGTTGAACTAACCTCATTTTAAGATAGTTAGAATCTTTTAACCCAGTTAGCCATTGATTATTAAAGGAATATTCCATTTCTTTATTTCAAAATTCTTGCAAATAATTAATATCCACCATAACAATTTGTCTCTTTAAGAAATGGTATTGATAGATTATGTCCCACCAAGTAGTTGTCAACTCTTAGCAATCACACAGATTTTCTCCATGAGAAAATGCTATAGATTCAGGAATCCTATAGAAACGCTATAGATTCAGGAATGTCCCAAACATATTTCAAAGCTGTTAGTAATTTCAATGCTGCAGAAGTATCTAGACCAAATTTGAAATGAAAAGAGGTTTTAATTAAGTATACTCCTATTCCACAGTTTTAGACAATCCAAATTCCTCTTGCAATAACCCAAATGGTTTAAAACTTTGACTGCAGTAAGTTGTTCTAAAGAATGAATATCCTTGATGAATTTCAAAAGAAAGATTTATGCAATTTTCAAATTTAGATTATCCCAGTATAAATTTATCATGTGAATAAGTGTCAAAATTATACTTCAATCCCATATTTTCCAAATATGTCTTACAGCTTTTAATTATGGAAATACAATTGAATTTTGACTAAAAACAAACAAGTCCCTCCCAAGATATCAGAAGAGTCACATAATAATTTTCTAGCTATGCCCGTGTTGTTTTAGGTCTTGAACATTTGGAAATAGAGGTCAAAATGTATGCCAGATTATAAATCAAAACCACAATCACATGATAGCCATAATTTGGATAAAGAAAATCTAGGAATGTACCCTTTCCATAAAAATTTTATTAACTATTTATCAAACTGCTTGAAATAATTTAAGCATATTAACATGGGAATCCCTTTAAGTACATGCATTAGTCTTAAAGTCACATTCCATAAACTTAATCTAGCCTGTGTGGTTGGTTTATGTTAAGATCATGTGAATCCAGAACACTGGGTCAAACACTATGATTCAGTTAACCAAGGCAAGTATATTGTGAGAATACAGCCAGTGAAAGATAACAGAAACAGAAGGCCAAATAACAAGCAGATAATGAGATTATCAGACATTCTAACATATGTGTCCTTGAAAAATAGGAGTGCTAATTCAAGCAATTCTAGCTAATGGGTACACAAACATTCATGACAGCCAAGAAAATACTTTATTCTCTATCTCTAGCATTTCATTAGGCAAAAATGCAGGTGGAAGAAGTGATATGCAGTGAAGGGGAACTTGAAAAATAACTACTCCTAAGAGGCAATAGGGAAAGAAATTTAAAAACACAAACTACCTTTGCACATTAAAAAAAAGCTGGAGAAAATATAAGTTTATCCTTCCAAAATATAAATTCATCCTTCCAAAACAGGGCAAATTAGTGGCATCTTAGCTAGTGTTTTGGACTGAAAAGCAAACTTAGATTTTCAGTGATTTGGTCGCATTTTACGCTAAGCCATGGTTTGCTTTGGAATAAATTGGTACATTACTTGCATTCTACTAAAATAAGTAAAGTGTTACTTGGATACTTCCTTATAGTAAAGGAGGGCAGAAAACTAAGAAAACTTGCAGTAGGGTAAGAAAGCAGTTGACTCTTAAAAGTTAAAAGAGATGATAGAAAAGGAGACCATTAGTTTATGAGGAGGTGAGAGGAGAAGGATATTGGCTTCTTAGAAAAAGCTGTCATTCTGTAAATATAGCTGAATTTGATTGATCTGGTAGCTGAAATCAAACAACTTATGTCTATATTATCTCTTCATATATTATTCTTAAATAAAAATTTAATTGTTTATGACAACTGGTCCTCTGAATAAACAAGTCATAATATAATGATCACCAGGCCACAAGTCTTTACCAAAGTTCCTATGCAATTAAGAAACAAACGCATAAGAGAGAAAATAACATATTACTAGAAAAATTCTAAATTTATCATATTGAGATGGTGGAGTGAGCTTGTTATTTATTCTCAAAATAAATTCAGAAGTAATTATGCCACCTGACCAAAGAAAAACAATTTTAACACCTGCTTAAAGCATGGTTTGTTGAATAACTGTAACTGGATTGACCAGCACACTGCACTAAACATACAAAGTATGGTTTGCAAATCACAATGGCTGGATATACACATCATGGTAAGCAAAAACTAAGGAAACTATAGTATAACCTATCACAGTGTAGGAACAACATTTCTGACCTATCAAAAACAGTTACTATCAATATGTCCAGTTATCTGAAATTAATTCATTAGAACTGAACAAAACCTGCTAGCTATCAATATGAAATAAGTAGACAACTCAGAGTTTATGAGATATTGTTCTGAGGATAAAGTAATATATTTTTCCAGGCTCCAAAATGTCCAGAAATTTTACATCTTTAGTCTATACCAACTGGCACTAATATCAAAGAAATTTTGATGATGAACAACTACACATGCAAAAGTATAAAAAAAATTAAATCTCCTTCCAGATGAGCTTAACTCTTATCAGACAACTATCACCCTGTCTCCAACCTTCTTCTTTTAGGGAAGGTTGTTGAGGGTGTGGTGAGGAGTGTTCTGTAGAGGAAGCAGATTATATGGGTCCCTTTCAGTCAGGATTAAGGGCAATAAATACGATGGAAACCACACTGCTTGTTGATTGATGACCTTTATTGGAACCTCAATGGGGGAAGGGCAGTCCTTCTGGTCCTACCAGATCTCTCAGTAGCCTTCAATACCATAACGATGGTATCCTTTCAGACCGTATGCAAGGTACTGTGTCCAGTGATTCCACTCCTTCCTCAGTGAACATTTCCAGTCAGTGGCTGTAGAGGAGGAGAAACTGACCCAGTGCAACAGAACTTGGTTTTCTCCCTCCTACTTTTTACATCTACATGAAGCCACTCAGAGGAGTCATCCATCAGTTCAGAGTGTAGTAACATCCATATGTTGATGATTCCCAGTTGTACATTGTCACCCGGATCACAGTAGTGACGCAGCCAAAGTCTTGTCCTGGTGTCTGGAGGCTGTTAGGATCTAGATAGGAAGAAACAGGTTGAAGTTGAAACTGAGCAAGATGGAGTTGCTGTTTGTTCATGGAAGTTCTCTGCCATCTCCAGTATTGTCTCTTGAAGGAAAGGCACCATTTCTGAGAACTGCTCTGCAACTAGGGAACACTCACAGCTATTGTTGGGTGGGCAGATGGCTGTGGCCAGGAAGGCCTTTGCCCAGTTTCAGATGCTGCAAAACCTGGACTGCAAGGGCCCTGCAAGAGAAACTCCTGCTCTGATTAACACTAGGCTGGATTACTACAATGTACTCTACTTATGGCTGTCTTTAAAGACCACTTGAACCTGCAGCTGATACAAAATACAGTGGCCCACCTGCTAACCAAGAGCTCATTTCAGCTGGGTTGTGTTTTTTGCATTGGTTGCCAATAGATTTCTGGGAGCAATTTAAAGTGCTGGTTTTACTCTATAAAGCCCTATATGGTTTTGCATTGCAGTATCTCCAAAACTGCTTCTCTCAATGTCTGATATGAAAATTCTAAGAAAAATAGTTGGCGATTCCATGAAGTCAGGGGGACTGAAACCAGAAGCCCCCATGTTACTGAACACCCTTTCCCTGGAAGTCAAATTTACCTAACACCCAGAAACAAGTTAAGATGGAGCTCTTCTAGAGGGCGTTTTAATGCCATCATATGACACTTTTAGATACTGCTCCAGTTTTAGACTTAATGGTGATTGTTTTTGTTTGTACAATAGATAACTTATTTGTACTATAATTGTACCTTTAATATTTTATATTCTTTTTTGTGTACCAACAAGTCTTATAATTGCAGTGGTAAAGAAAGCTAATAAACTACTTCCTGGTGACTTTATGGATATTTCCATTAGGGGATGTTTTGTTAACTTCCCAAACTAACCTTCAGCGCTGAGATTCCCAGGTGGCTTATGTAGAGCAGTACAGAGATGGCCTTGAAGATGGAATTCAACAATTATTGTGTAAACATCAACTTAGCTCAGACAGACTGGAAGGGTTGAGGAAAACAATCAAGACTATACCTGCTTGATTTTCTTTAGTATAAGAAGGGAGAGAGATAATCTCTGTCAGGCTTTCCAGATTCTGTTATTATACCCTATAACAATAAAGTAGAATTCCAATTGTTCTTGTCCAAGGACAAACAGTTTCTCACCTAAGTAATAAACAGACCTGGTCCTGGTTAACTTCTGAGCTCAGACAAGGTAGGTCAGGTACAAATATATTTTAAAGAAAAACAGCCTTCTTCCTTCTGATACTGATCTTTTTAACTCTCCAAATAATATTGTACTAATCCTTACCTTTCACTGAGACACTAAGCATTTTTACATTTCTGGTTTATTAGCTTTTGGAAGCTATAATTCAGTACAATTACTTTTGCTTTGATTTATGTACAATTTGATTTTTTTCCTAAGTAAAGAAAAGGCTTTTTCAGTGCAATATTTCTAGCAATTTGGTTCAAAATGCTCTTGATGTCACAGTATCAAAAACCTTCTAATTTAATTGCACATTTCCAATGTTTTCAATTAGCACAACTGTACTCTGAGAATCGCAGCATTAAAAGTTTCCGCCTATTGAATGCCTGATTTTTAAAAAACAAACCTCATGGATAGTGATTTTAAAAATGCTCTAAAGGTATTTTTAGACAGAAAGTAAATCTATTTTTATTCTCTCAATTTTGAATCACAATTTCATTGGATGAAAATTAAAACTGTATATTGCTTTGCCAAGATAAGTAAACAGACTTTTACAGGCTCACTATTGTGTTCCTACCCCCACCCCCAACAAAAACATGTACCACTAAGACCACACCACATCAACTCTCTCAAATGCATGCCAGGCAGTGATGGCATTATAGCAGAAGGTACATACTGGATGTAAAGCCATAATGTGGTTTGTTTTGGCAAGCCATGCTTGACAGCAATAATTCAGCTTTAAACTATGGTTTTCACTTAGTTTATTGATGACAATCATAGTTTAGAACATCTTCACCATCCAGTTAGCATTATTTCAAAGCTTTGACTTTCTTAGAATGTGACAGTATCATTCCTGACTGACAAAACTAACTGAATATACACTATGGTTATGCTCCAACTTAGTGTGAAGCCATAATCCATATAACAGTGAGACAATTTTGGGTGGTTTTTAACATGTGACAGGACCAATTGCTTTAATGCACCTTGTCTGTGATTGAGAACCATCCTCCAATATATAGTATGGAAGCTGAGCTGGATAGAAAAGATGGCAATACAAAAATAGTATAAATATTAATTGAATAGCATTTTTGCACTTTCTCATGGAACACCTTATTGGGGAGGGGGGGAAGAGTGGATTCAAAGATTTACATGTCCACTTTCAAGTGACTCTTGCAATCAGTTGTTCCCACCAGTCTTTTGGACAGGTGGAAGACTACAGCCCCAACCCAATGACAAAAATCACAATTGAGCCCTACTCAGGCTCTCTCTTTTAATGTTTCTCTGACAATGTTCACTTTGGTGAATGGCCATCCTCCCCCAGTTAATTTCTCTGTCAAACTTTCCTTTTTTTTCCTTACTTCTCCTTCCTTTCCCTCCTTTTCTTTACAGAAGTATTTTTTTTTCATTTGTTTAAAGATAGTAATTTTTCTTTATTTTTTAGTCTTACCCCTCATTTAGTTACAACTGCTGCATGTTATTGATTGATTTGCTTCTTTAATTATGTAAAATTGTAAATAATATAATTCTGTACTTCTGTCTTCTTTTGGCTTTCTTTTGGACTTCTAAACAGTATTTACCCCTCCATCCCATTTTGGACCCACTGATAAGAATGTTTATGTACATGTGAGTATTGAAGTATTAGGCAATACTCATGGAAAAATCAAACATGTAGAGGACATGGGCAAATTCATCAAAATTTACTGTGAGTTTTGGGTACATTGCAGAAATAGTCTAACCAAGTGACTATTTTAAAACCATAGATTTCTATGAAATTTAGCACACTGATCCCCTCATGTTAGCATAGCTTTCCTACAAGTTTCATTCTGTTCCGGTGAAAACCAACAACATTACTGGTGCTTTAATAAATCAGATTTTAAAGGACTGCAATTCAAAATTTGGTATGTTATACACCTTTTCTATAAATTTCACAACATTCTGTTGTAAAAAGGTACTCTTAGGCACTTATTTTTTCCCCATAAAAAAGACAGATGAAAGGAGAGCAACACTCCATTTTTTCCACTTTACACTCCAGAACTGCAAGTGAATCAGAGCTTGCTCTCCCTCAAACCAATAGGGTGGCTGGCTCTTTTTAAAGCGAAGAATCTGGCTATGAAGGACGATTCTTGCATATAATAATAGACTAAGATTGCAGGATATACACTGGCTGCAACTTTCTTCCTGGGAAACCAATCAGGCTACGACTAGCCAGTTACAGAGGTGACCTCAGGTTTCTACCCTATTCTGTTATAACTCAGTTTGTACATACCACTAAGTCATAATGTTACTATCTGTCCGTTTGTCTGTCTAAAACATTTATATAGCTGCCCATCTTGAACCAACTTTCCCATGCAGCCCACAAGTTCATCTCATACCAATTTTACCCTATCCCAGTGCTTGGGGGGAAAGCAAGGTCTTAAGTGCTTTTGGGAAGGTTAAAAGGGTAGGGGCCTGCCAGACCTCAGGGGGAAGGATCTTCTATAGGGCAAGGGCTAAGATAGCAACATTTAAGGAAAGGGACCAGGAGCATCTCTTCATCCACTTCATCTCCCTCAACTCTTCCATAAACTACAGAGAGTGCCAGGATTCTCGAAAGGAGAGAAGCTGCATGGGTATAGTCTGTTCCAAGGTCTTTGCCACCTTCTTGTTCCAGGCAACAACCAAGGCCTCAGATGGACCGTGCAGCAAACCATCAGGAACAATCCCCAGCACCCTCTGAAACCTATTCAGATCCATCAGTTGCCGGGAGTGGACTACTCAAATGGGTCTTGCCTCCCTGTGGTGGAGGGTCACGCCAGAAAATCCCATGGTTATCAGAATATAAAGAAGGCCAAACTAATGACAATAAGCCTTAGAACTTACAATGGAGATTCTGAAGTGGTAGGTAACTTCTGCCTTTTAGGATCCTATCAATAGTAAAGGAAATTTATAGTGCTGGGCAAGGTAGAAGGAAAGGAAAGAGAAGGATGACCAGCAGCAAGGTAGATGGACCATTGTGTGTGTTACAGCACAATGGGTGCACTGTTGGGAGACCTGAAGGACCAGGCTGGGGACAGATAATCCTGGATAAAATCTCTCTGTGGTTGTTAAGAGTCAACACCAACTTGATGATACATCATCATCATTATTATATGAAGCCACCAATTATACCTGACATTGTGTGAACCAAGCCCTTACAATCCTGGGTTAGTGTTATGCATGAATACAGTCAGTATTTTTATCTTCATTTACTTACAGAGTTTTTCTAGAACTTTAGAGCATCTTGTGAATAAAGTAGTATTACAAAGTGCTTGGACAAACACAATGTACTAAGATGGTAGTTTGTTTAAATCAACAACAGCTAACTCAATTTGCATAACACAAACCATAAACCATGATTTGCCAAGTACAATGGCTAGATTTACATAACATGATAAACCAAAAAAATCCAACAACAAAATTCTGGATTAACATGTTCTGCATATCCAGGATGAATATCATTTCTATTTCTCTTGGAAACAAGGTAAGCTTTGCTTCATGCCTACATCTTTTCTACCTTTTAATTTGTTCATTACATGCTTTCTCCACCAATATTTCTTACTTTTTCTGCCATATTGTTGTCCTACTTTCAAAACAAATCAAGTCATCTTAAAATCTCTCTAATCACTGTATGGTTCATTAAGTGGCCATTCACTTTGTATGATACCTTATGTACTACTGCAGAAAGCTATAGTGGCTAACAACTGAGACTGATTCTAGAGTTAAGGCTTTTCAAAATGCATTCAATTACATATCTGATAAAAATAATAACAGAAGGATTCACGCAAGCAAACTAAATGGAATAACACAAGTAACATAAAAGACAATTCAATATATTTATGCAAAAGTTCCAAGTGCTTGCTTCCAATATCACAGCTCCTGTCTTTGGATACTTAAGAGTATTTCAATGAATGCCAAAGACGTTAGCAGTAAAACAAGTGTTCCATTTTTTTTATCTAACCACCTAAACCTGATAGCAGGAATCATGAAGTCACACTCTTATTTTAAATAAACGAATGAGGTATAGTGATTAAAGCGTTGGATTAGGACCAGAGAAACCCAAATTCAAGTCATCCCTCAAGTCAGTGAGTGACTCTGGGCTAGACACTATCTCTCCACTGTATCTATTTTTACTCATATGGTTATTATTCTGAAGAAAAACTGGAGGAGGAAGTGCTAAATATATGATTCCATGTTCATCAATGCAAAAATGAAACTAAAGTGCTACCAACTACATTATTGGCTGGGAGAAGAGGGATGAAGCACTTAACTCCAAATCTTTTTTTATTTTTTGCTATGGGATCAACTCCAGGCTTCATTCAAAGTGCTGGTTCTTACCTAAATGGCTTGATAACTGGGAATCTTATGAACTATTCTATTTGTATCATCCTTCCCACAGTATCTATTCAATACAATATGGCTCTTTTCCAAATCCCTGTTCACTGAAGTGCTCTGAAATCCCTTACTGAGTATCATCTCCCTTGATGATGTACTTGGCTTTCTGGATAGACCTTGATCAGGTCTGATTGATGATTCACAGCACTACTGCTTTCCCTACTACTCTTTTTATTGATTTGTCTTTTGTAATCTTTGTTGCTGTTCCCCGTGCTACTCTTGTTTCATTAGTTTACAACTTTTATTTGTTTGTGATTTTCAATATTCTTTAATTTAAGTGCCACTATGCGACAGGGCAATCTGAAGGTGATCATGGCTTGGAAGTAGACTAATGAACGGAAGTTTAATCAAGACTAGGCAGAGAGCAGTTCTTTCTAGATAGTACTGACTTAAATTTGAAATATAAATATAAATATAAATAAAATACAAATCCAGTCTATTGGATGACATTGTACTGCTAGCTTGTAGTCTGGAAGAGCTCTGGGATCTAGCTTTATCCCAGCATGCTCAAGAGTTGCTGAGGCCAGGGGAATCTTTGATCAGTTTAATTTAATATGGCAGCTACTGTATGTTTTTTCTAGGGACTGAATGTCTAGCTCTGGAGGCACAGAGAAACATGCAATTCCTTCTAGTTTGCTCTGACATCTAAGATTTTTGGCATAATTCAAAGTGCTGATCGTAGGCGTCTCTTCCTAACCATATAATGCCAAAACATGTGATGTTGTGATGCAAGCTCTACCATTTTGTACTTGCAACCAAGTACGTAAGGGGTGGTTTTTGCATTACATGTGTTTCATCACATACATCCGCCCCCATGAAAGTACCTACAATACTGATCGTGTAAAAAAAAAAAATCTACAATCTGGGGCCATGAAACATTTCATTTAAATCTTTCTATTCATCAAGGTTAATTGGGACTCAACAGGCTTTAAAGTTTGATTAGCTTGCTCCACAAGAGGGTTTTCCCAGTGGCTACACTAAGTTTCTGTTCTCTTATCTGAAATAAGCTTTCTCTCTCAAATATTGCATTTTATTGGATAGCAGTGCCATAGAGCAGTGTTCCTAACCTGAGGTCCACAGACCCCAGGCAGTGTAGGAACTTGGATGGGAAAAAATCACAACTTTATTTTCAGTAACCTCTAACTAAAATGTAGCTTTTCTTTCAATAATGTATGTGGCAACAAAGAAATTTATGGTCTCTAGACTCCAAAAATGTTTTTTAACTTCACTAAATACCATATTTAATTATTATACCATGAAAAGAGTATCTTGTTATTCAATTAAAGGATTAATAAAGCACATATTATATTATGTATTCGTTATTTAATAGTTCAAGCACAATTGGTTTCCTTTGCAATGCAATTTATGCATGCTTTTATGCATTTAAAGACGTTTTTTCTGAGAAGGAATCTAAAGGTTTCACCAGATCCTCAAAAGAATCCATGGCACAGAAAGGTTAAGAACAACTGCCACTGAGAATGGCCCTTGGATCATAATGATATTGGGTTTTTTTACTCTGCTAGTAGATTTACTAATAACCATATTCTACTATTGCTCTGATAATGGCAATATTTTTATAACTTTTTGGATTATAATGCTACTTTTAAAATGAATCATGATTATCTTTCTCTTTTAAGGTTTTAGTCTCGTCATAAAACATTTTTTATACTTTACCAATGACACTGTTGGCTTCCTTACACTTTCTGAGAAAGATAAATATTTTTAAGTAAGCTACATTGTATTAATGTGGTTTGCTTGCAAGAGAAGTGGGGTATAAATTCTCAAAATAAAACAATAAATTAAATTGCTTGCTTACTTATAATAGTTGGGTTTTATTCCTTATTCTCAACATACCCCATCATATATATACACAATGTACCCAGTCTCAGTCTACAGGTGAAACAGAAATTGGGTCAGGTTAGTAGTTTAATGGAAGCCTGCAGGATATGACAGAAGAGGTTCTGGAGATGCAATCAGGTTGTTAATTAATATATATGCCTAGAAGCACTGCCACCTGTCTTGTTCCTTTTATCAAGTGCCCTTCTATGATTCCCTGAAGTAAGCAGAGATGCACAGATAAAGCACTGGCAGTCTGCAAAAAAAGCCAACCTTATCAGCTTTTGTTCACAGCTAGGGCTGCTCAGTTAGATGCATCTTGGCTACAAAAAGGGCTGCAGCATTAAAGCAAGGTTTATGTGGTGCAATCCAGAGGGAACTCAAACAACAACATTCCTGTGGTCTAAAGGGGAGTGGGAGGGAAAGATTTGCTGTGAAAGATGCAGCCAGCCATATGAAGCAATTCCATTGAGAAATGTCTCCTTCCCTTCCCTGGAATTTGCTAAAATGCTTGAAAGGAGAGAGGGGCAGGTGCATTTTGCAGTGTTAAGAGAGACAGTTCATTGCCTTCACATATGAAAGAAGCAGATCTCCCCACAACATCCTGCAGCAAGTTCTGTTTACGTTCTACAATGCAGTGGCTGAGCTCAAAGTGGGAGCGGTGAGGTGGGGTGCATTTAATGTAGGAATCCAAGCCGAAATGCCTGTGTGGCAGAGCAAAAACTCATTTTGTTATGTTCTTACTTCACTGCTTCAGAAACAAGAATCACAGAGCCTTGAGACAGTAAGAAGATGTGGCCCACATCTCCTACAAAGCTAGTAAGCCCCATATTCTCTGCAGTCTCTTCCTCTATACCCCACTTTCTTTTAGAGGGATGCAATGATTTCTATCAACTAGAAAACAAACCACCAGCTATACAGTAAAACAGTATGTTGTATAGGGCAGTAATTCTTGCTCCAGTGGAAAGTGGGGTAAGGCCACATGCCTCTTTTAAATAAATTAAATAAAAACTCAGTACAGACTCTAATCTGGAATTTACAGGGAAAGGGAAAAGGAGCTACAAGTTTTCCAATACAGTATTTTTACTGTTTGAAGGCATACAAGGACTGAGAAGTTACAAGTAAAACAAATGCAGAAAATAAAGTCAGGATCCTTACAAAACTGAATTTTTCATCCAATATCATACACTTAACTTTGACAGACGTGGGATGGGGAAATTCCATTATAGACATACAGTGATAAAACAGTGATGAGGAAATCAAGATGGGCTTTAACCCATCACATTTATAAACTCTGTTAATACTTTATCTGCTCTACATTACCCAAAGTACAAGAGAACCTCTTCCTCTTTTGGGATTATTGCCTTGGAAATCGGGGCTGCCCCCGGGTAAGAATGCATGGATTGTATGGCCCCCTGAAGGATTGGGTCTCCAATGTTTTGTTTTACTTGGTTGCTGGATATGAGAATTCTTCTTCCTCAGTTAACACACTACAGGCTAAGAAAGCAAAGCTTATGCTTTCACAGTCCATTTGTTGGTCTTCAATACAACTGAAGTACATATCCTTGCTTCTGCATTTCTTTCCTCTGAGCTTTTTAGGATGACTTTTTTTTTCTCACATCAATATGAAGGATCTTAAGCCATCAGGTGAGAAAGAACTTCTGGAAGAAAGGGTGCCATGTTCCCTTCTTTTCCTACTTGCTCTAGAGTAGCTTATTTTCCCATGAGCTGGTTTAGCACAGTGTAGAACTCAGCACTCCAGCGGTTATCAGTGCTGACCTCATCCAAGTGGGTAGGCTGGGCCAACATAAGTCTTTTCCTCATCAGAGTCTTGAACCACCATATTGAGCCTATCCAGGCCAGCTCATGTCTCGTGGTCTACCAGGTCTTGCCCTTTCTTCAGACATACAGTCCAAGCCAATGCTCCTCAATTCTCCAGTTCTCATACCAGTAATGGGAAGAGCGGAAGTTGATTCACCTGTACTTGCTGCTGCTGTATTGCCCCATGAAAGGGCCGTCTCTGCTAATGCTACCCAACAAAGGCACAGCAGTGATCAAATCCAGAGCACAAAGCTGAGAAAGAAAGCCTGAATTTCATTTACAACAGCATACATATCTTCTCTAGGTCACAATAACTTTCTTTCTTCAATCTATTAAACATTACAAACATTACATTAAATAAAAAGTGTAGTGTTATATATAAATTAAACAGCAATATATCAATCAATATAACAAAACTATATATTTTACAATAGAAAATTAACCAATAGAATTTTTTTTAAGTGATAGAGGAAAAAACCTATACTAAACTACATAGAAAACAAAACAAGAGGGAAAAAACAGGAAATAGAGACAAAAGGAAAACATTATAAGCTAAACTAAAATAATACATTGTGTCTTTCTATCTATGCATGCCAATTTAAAGATAGATATTATCATAGATATCAATTAACTTTATTCATTTTTTTCAATGTTGTGATTCAGTTTTTAAACAATGAATTGAATCTAGACTATACAGAATCATACTGTCTGGTCTTGCCTCTTAGCTGATTCAAAAGCTGAAAATTGATAAACTTAACTAAGGCAATACTTAGAGTATGGGGTACAAGTACTCTTCCATGACTATACAATCACATTTTTCGCCCAAGTCAAGTCCAACATATTAAAAGTTCTTCATATTTAGTTCCAATAGTATATTCTTTCTACCAACTGACCTAAAACAAGCACCTGAATTGCACAGCCAGATCAAATCATAAAGAAAACTAGTAGATCCACTCAGAGAGTTTTATTTATTACATATCTAAACAGTTTCCTAACTGCAGTTCTCTGTAGTTTAAATCTGTCAAACGTACTCAAACAGTATAAATTAATATAGAAAACAACACAGGAGGACACAATAGGACAAAAAAGCAAAAGTAGCAATAATAACAGCAATAAATACACTATAAAAATCACAATAATTGGAGAAAAAATATACAGTGGGCTGCAGAATGCCTGAAAAAATAAAAAGACTTCACTTGGGGCTGAAAGGATCATAGTGCAGGCACCAAGCAAACTTCTCAGGAGACGGAATGTTATATACAGGTAGTCCTCAACTTATGATGGCAATTGGGACGAGAATTTCTGTCGCTAAGCAATGTGGTCATAAAGCATGGCCGCATTGCTTAGTGACGGCAATCCCTGCAATCCTGGTTGCCATCATTAACTGAATCTCAGAGTTGTTAAACAAAGCAACTTCCTACCAGCTTCCCACAACCAAGTCAATGGGAAATCCAATAGGAAGTTGCAAGTCCCAGGCCCGCAGGCAGGTAAGTGCCTGCTGCTGGGTGGGGGACAGAGCAAAGGTGTGTGCAGGGGTGTGTGGGAGGGTGCATGAGAGGCACGGCATGGCGCAGGGAGGATGAGCAAAGGTGTGAGGGAGGGTCAGGGAGGGTGCACAAGAGTGCAAGGGGGTGCACGTGAGAGTGCAAGGGGATGCGTGTGAGGTGCCGCATGGGTCAGGGAGGGTCAAGGAAGGTGCCAAGGGTGCGATGGGGTGCGCAAGAGGCACCACATGGGTTGGGGAAGGTATGCAAGAGGCACTGTGCAGATAGGGGAGGGTGTGTGGGGGTGTGGCACAGGTCAGGGAGGCTGCACCAGGGTATACAAGTGGCTGGCATGGTGCGAGCACAGAGAGGCTGGGGGAGGGTGCGCAGGTGAAGGAGACTTATCCCAGTGACTTGCGGCCTTCCCTGCCAGCTTCCCCACTGACTTTCTGGGGAAGCTGACAGGGAAGGTTGCAGATGGCAATCACATAATCGCAGAGCTCTTGGCAACCGGCTGTAAGTGCAAACAGGTTGCCAAGCACCCAGATCGCAATCACAGGACAATGAGGGTGCTGGGATGGCCAGAACTCCAAGGACCAGTCATAACCACCATTCGTTCAGCGCCATTGTAACGCCATGACCAATGGTCATAGGTCAAGGACTGCCTGTATATACCTTTACCAGATGGTCAGACAAAAGAACCATTCAGCTACTGATATAAATACATATCATGATCCTGCACAATCTATCATAGAAATGGCCAACAAAACTTCTAAAGTGATCAGTGGATAACTTAGTAATTTAAAAAATCATCATGATTAAGATCATACATAACATTTCAGTGTCATGTTCAAAATATGTAACCTGATCAGTACAGTTCTAGGAAACCACCATCACCACCAGCACAGGAAGGTAATTCAGTTCTTAGGTAAATCAATTTATTCCAGACTATCCTACTTTTTAAAAAGAGTCCTTGATATCTTCAGCAGTATCCAGCAAATAATCCACAGAATAAAACCACATACAGTGTTAGTATTAGGCTGATTTTGGAACCACCATCTGCATAGTTTTTTTATCTTCTAAGCTCTAAGTCTGTGTATATGCACTGAGTTAGGACAAGAGGCTTACGTGTGTATTGTTTTGTTCCAGGTAACTTGAACAGAATATGAAAACTGCAGTGACAATTCAGAAATAGGGTATGCTATTTTTAATAGCATTTTTAACTGTAAATAGCATTTTTAACAGAGATTTTTAACTGTAAGGCACTTGCATTAATATTACATTACATTAGGGTAATTAGTAAGTATGTACTAATGAAATGCTATGCTGATTATGTTTTCAAATTCCAATTAGGAATAACTTGAAATGGAGGCCTTTCTGGTTTCAAACATGCTTAGCCTTAGAGAAGCCATGGACCATAGTTATATATGAAGAGGAGGTAAATTAGCAGCATGTGGTTTCTAATTAACCAACATACGTAGCCTAACGTATTGTGTGAATTGCAACTGCTTATTTTAGCTTTATGTTACAAGCTTATATTTCTGGCTACAATGAAACTACCTGGTTATTATTATGCATTAATGATATATGTCACACATCAGTTTATTGTTATTCTGAAAGCTGAAGGTATATAATTAGAAAACTTAAAATTCTATTGACTCTTAATTTTGAATTCATTATAAATATGTTTGGTTTTCAATTTCTTCATTAGAATGATAACAATTTTTTATACCAGCATGATATTGTCATGGCAGATTTCCTTCAATAAGTAAGGGTACCGATTTCTTAGCTGTTCACAACAATATTTTTATTCAACCCCTCCTCCATTCTTCTAGAGGCAAGAAAATCTTATAGAAATATGATTCTGAACCATGGGATTAATATTCTAAATGTAAGGCTGAAATCAATGAAATCAAGTTGTACATTTACTAATATATTTGCCATTAAAATTTGAATTAAAGATCAGTATTTTACTGAATTTCTCATCCTTAAAAATTATCAGACATTAAGGAAATAAACAATAATTGATGCTTCCCTCATGGGATTAAAATATTGTATTTCTTCTTAAAAGTTGTCGTTCTAAACAGAAGCTATATAAAGATAAAAAAGAAGCAAGTTTGTGGAAAACTGACAGCCCAAGAAACTTAAAATGTATCAGCAACTGCTGTATCAGTGATCAATGACATTTAAAAAAAACAAGAACAAACTTGGTTTGTTGCATAAACAGAAGAAAGCTCCACCGTGCTTTATTATTTGGATACAAAGACACAGAGGCTAAAAGATGACCAGTCAAGTATTTTGCTCTCTCAGGATTCAAAGACAGGAATGGACTACAGCAGTTCCGTCATCCAGGATTCAGCTAATGGCACTGAAAACTGGCAATGAATGCTAATCAGTTCTCTTTAAAAATTGTTTTTAAAAGGCATCATATTTTCTAAAAAATAAAAAGTAAAAAAAAAAGGGTGCTGGGACTCTTCCAACTATACTCTTCAATCACACATGATTACTTAACAAAACAGAAGCCTTTGTTTTCATACTATATTTTATAATCATACCTGACCACAGTTTTCATTTACATCCCATCTGCTTAATTAGCTCAATCATACTAAATTAAGTTTTGTTTTGACTTAATTATCTTTATGTCTTTGAAGATATTCCCTTGTATCTTTCAGGAAATCTATTTCAGGGACACTTCTAGTCCAGCTGAAAGGGCTACATTATACAATCTGTCCACATTTAATGGCCCATTTCAACCTGGATAGCTACACAAGTGAATCCATGCTATCAACAGTTTTAGTCTTCCCAATAATTCAAGTGGGAAAATCTGATGTTTCCTTCAATATATTTGTTCTATTATGTAGTAAGGTAATAAACCATTTCAGATACAGAAAAGCAGTGATACCCCACAAATACAATCTAAAACTCCTATTACAGTGGTACCTCGGGTTACGAATTTAATCCATTCCGTGACTCTGGTCGCAACCCGATTTGTTCGCAACCCAAAGCAAATTTTCCCATAAGGTTCAATGTAATTACCGTTAATCCGTTCCGGCGTCTGCGGACCACATGTCAAGGGAGGAAAAACGGCCACGGACCACGCGGGAGGGCAGAAAAACGGCCGCGGACCACATGGCACGGGCGGAAAAACGGCCGTGGACCGCGCAGCAGGGCGGAAAAACGGCCACAGACCACGTGGCATGGGAGAAAAAATGGCCACGGACTATGTGGCACAGGCGGAAAATGGCCGCGGACCACGTGGCATGGGCGGAAAATGGCCGCGGACGTGTCATGGCGGAAAATGGCCGCGGATCCAGTTCGTACCCCGAGGCAGAGTTCGCAAACCGAGGTAAATTTTTGCGGCCGGAGCTGGTCGCAACCCGAAAAGTTCGTAAGCAGAGGCATTCGTAACCCGAGGTACCACTTGTACTTCTATGACAATGCACTTCTCACCTGGCAACAAGCAACTAGTGAACTAGGACTGCAGTGGAGCTTAAATAATATGTACAGTACCTGAACATGTCCATACATAACTTCTGTCTTCTCTATACTAAAGGGGAACCCCCTCAAACCAAGAGTATTTCTAAGGTATTCCCCAATTTTTTTCCGGTTTTCTTCCAGTACTAACATTTCAGCATTCCTTTTCTTAACTCCATTTGTATACAAAAACAGTCAAGTATAGTCAAGTATAAAAAAATAGTCAGCAATCTTCCCATTAACTGAACTAAACTCTGCTGCTTTATCACTCATAAGAGAGCCATGCTCCAGACAATGGCTCACAGGTCCCAGGTGACCCAGTCCTCTGTATATTTTAATTTCTATCTCCAACAAAGAGAAACTGAAAAATGTATTTGTTACAGTCCAACAGTCTCATGCTGAACATAGAAGGGGGGAGGGGAGGAGGAGGTTTCAATATATGAAGCATACTTTAGCTTACAATCAAGCACACCAGAAAGCCAGACATTAAATTACTGAATATTGTACTTTAATTGTGCATAACATGCAGGCTCCCAGTTCTAGAAGTCCAACATCCAAGCAGCACACTAGGCTGGGAAAGACTAAAGAACATTTGACAGAGACTCATAACTAATTCCAGATAAAGTGTAAGATTTTAGCTAGTTCTTCTTTGCTGTAGTCCCAACAACAAGGCCTCTCCAGAAACCAACATGCTCAAACGGTAGTAAGAGGGAAGCAGGGAAAAGAGAGGTGTTACTGGAAAAACTGAAAAGAGAAAATGGCTCAGTTTCATTTCTATGCAAGCTTACTTAAATGCTAATCACTCTGTGAACCTTGCACAATCATTTAAAAACAAAAACTATGCACACTGAAGCAATGAGATATATAATGTACCATCTTATTTGGTCCTATAACTGTATATTAATATGGATAGCAGGATTCTAAAAACAGAAAAAAGGATTATGCCTGGAAAACTCTTACACTGAGAAATTTGAATGAAGTCCTTAAACCAGTGTTGTCCAAACTTGGCCACTTTAAGATGAGTGGGCTTCAACTCCCAGAATTCCCAATTCTGGGAGTTGAAGTCCACTCATCTTAAAGTGGCCAAGTTTGGACAACACTGCCTTAAACAAACATATGGAAATGACTAGATGTCAAATACACTGCAGTTCCAGTCACCCCATTTCCAAAAGGGCATTACGAGCTGGAAACGGTTCAGAAAATGGAAAACAAAAGTGATGACATATATTTCTTATATTTCATATAAGAAAAGCTAAAATTATATAAGACTTTTTACCTTAGGGGGGGAAAAACAGTTTAGAGCATGATAAATATTTATCAAACTGCATGGTGTGAAGAAAGTGGATTGTTTTTCCTACTCATAACATCATAATTATGTCAGTTGACAAGTAATCTGTTCAGTACTGTTAATGAAAGTCTTTAGGTTAGGATTAGGATGTTGGGGAGCTCCTTTAAATTGGGGCTAATGTGGAAAAAAGTTATGTTGTTCCCTCAGACAAATGTTGTCTTTTTAATAAAATGTTGTTTTTTTAATTTTGTAAAGCTGCCCAGAGTTGTTCTGGAGTTGGGCAACCTAGAAATTTAATAATAATTATTAATTATATTTATATAATATGTTGAATTAATAATTTTAAATAATTAATTGATAATATTAATTATATAATAATTGTTAATAATAACAACAGTGGACCACCTAGTCAGGTGCTGCAAGAAGATTGCACAGTCTGACTACAAACAACAGCATGACAAAATAGCAACAATGGTACACTGGAATATCTGCAAGAAATACCATTTGCTTATAAGCAAGAACTGGTGGGACCACAAAACAGACAAAGTAATAGAAAATGAAGAAGCTAAAGTGCTCTGGGACTTTAAAATTCAAACAGACAAGCACCTGCCACATAACACCCCAGACTTAACAACTGTTGATAAGACAAAAAAGTCTGGATAGTGGATATTGCAATATCTGGAGACAGCAGAGTAGAAAAGAAAGAACTGGAGAAAATCACAAATTATAAAGACCTGCAAAGAGAAACAGAACGATTGTGGCAAAAGAAAGCAAAGATAGTACCAACAGTAATAGGTGCCTTGGGTGCAATCCCAAAACATCTGGAGTACCACCTGAAGACCATCAGCATTGACAAAATTACCATCAGTCAATTGCAAAAGGCAGCTTTACTTGGAACAGCTTACATCCTGCGACCATACCTTTAACACCATCAAACAATATCTACCTATCCCAGGTCCTTGGGAAGGACTCAATAGGTGGATAAAAGTGCCAAATCCAGTTTAAACATCTGGCTAACTGTGCGACCAACAATAATAATAATTAATGTATGACCTGCTACAAGGTATACAAAAGGCCAGTACCTTAAATGTCTTTAAAAGTGGATTAGATACTTTCATTCCAGTAGTAATGTATGGCTGTGAGAGCTGGGCCATAAAGAAGGCTGAGCGCCAAAGAATTGATGCCTTTGAACTGTGGTGCTGGAGAAGACTCTTGAGAGTCCCCTGGACTGCTAGGAGGTCAAACCAGTCAATCTTAAAGGAAATCAACCCTGATTGCTCATTGGAAGGATCGATAATGAAGCTCAAGCTCAGATACTTTGGTCACCTAATGCGAAGAGAGATCTCTTTGGAGAAGACCCTGATGCTGGGAAAGATTGAAGGCAAAAGGAGAAGAGGACGGCAGAGGATGAGATGGTTAGATAGCATCACTGAAGCAATGAGCATGAAACTGAGCAAACTCAGGGAGGCAGTGAAGGACAGGAAGGCCTGGCGCAATATGGTTCATGGGGTCACGAAGAGTCGGACACGACTTAACGACTAAACAACAACAAGATACTTTCATATAACAGTCTTCCCCAGCCTGGCACCATCCAGATATGCTGGATTACTAATCATTTTAACAGCACCCATAAGGAAAGTTCCTTATTCCTACTCATGAGTTGCATAAACCATTTCACTCTTCATAAAAAAAAAAAAAGCCTCACTATTTTTTTCATTAGAAACTTCCTCACCAGGTAGCTGCAAATATTGAAAAGTTGGGAGGTTATTTTTATCTAAAGGTTCTTAAAAGTAATGACTCCCTCAATTAATATCAATCTGAGCAAACTTATGAGATGCAGCTGGCAGCAGCTTTAGTTTCCACCATTCAATACATTACTATTCCATTCCATTTCATTCCATTCAATACATTACTATTTAAAATTTAAAATCATATTTATATTTTTGAGTTGAAAACCTGCAGAATCATTGAATACTTAATACACCACACCAGCCTTCTTCAACATGACACAAACTTCATGTCTTAAAACTGATATTTTGTGGAAACTAAAGTCCCAACGTACGTGGTCAATTCAGATGAGGAAAAGTGACATTATATTATGGAACACTCAGTTGAAATTAGTACAGCTGATTAAAAATTAAGGATCTTATTTAACTTTTGCTTCAATCTATGACAACTTGATATATTTTTATAAAAATGGACTTTGAAATCTAGTTATATTCTTCTCTACCTTCTGGATATTATATTGGGATATTAAAAAACAAAAAAATAAAAATTTGATAATGACTGAGTCAGCATGATTTTAAATTTTATACAAGTGATGCAATAAATTATAGTTTAAAGTTTAACACAGGTTGATACAGCATTTCAAAGAGATTTTGAAGCACTAACATTTTTCTTAATTTAAGCAACTCATTCAGATATTTAAAGAATTATTCAAGATTAAATTCACCTTTTAGATACCTGAACAAAAGCAATATAACAATGCATTTTTGAGACTCTGTCCAATTTTTATTCACATCATGGGGGATGATGAACACAAGAGAGAGCGTAATGCTTAAATGCACTCTGTATACTGTGAGATGCTTAGATGCTGTGTTGCTAAAAACTGAGTTTGTGTATTAATTTCCATCAAATCCCAAAATCTGAGTCAAATTCACAGCTTCATGCAGCGCAGGATTTGCATAAAGGTATGCATGCTAAATTAGGACTATCTGAAGACTCTGTTTCTGAGTACTTACCTTTGAAGATGGGTCTGAAAATGTACAGTTTATTCAAAACTGAACACTGGAGATTGTCAAATGGGACTGAGACTTATAAATGTATTACATTGATTCTTTCTTTGCTTTAATTTGTTTCTGGGGCCAATTCAAAGTGCTGATTGTGATGTTAAAAATACTACCTATCTTGGGATCTTGGGGTCTGATGGAATACAACTATTTATACACACCTAAGATCAGCTGTGGAAATTGAAGCTCTTTTCCAATTGCTCTTTTATTTGTAGTTTAGAGACTGGCCATGAGAAAAAGAGCTTTCTCAATGGTGGTTCTTTAATCTGGAATGTTCTCCCTAGTTACATTTGCCTATCATCTATAACGCTATGCTTTTGGTATCAGGTTCAAACTGTTTTATTCTTCCAAACTATTAAAGATTTTTTACTTTAGTCATCTTTGTGTGGTCTAACCTGATGGCTGCTTTTGTACTTTGGATATTATTTGTATACTATTGTATTGCATTGTGCTGATTCATGTTTTATCTAAATTTTAATGTTTTTGTGATTCTTACTATGCTTGAAATTATTTGTATTACGCTTTGACAAGTAGTTCCATAGACTTCAAATGGATGATTTCAGACACTTCCAAACTCCTGCTTAATATTAAAAAAATATAACTAATAAATAAATTCCAAAGTATATCAAAATAAGAACGTCAGCTTAGTTACTGCCATTCTCCACCTTTAATATTGCAGGCAAGCTAGCAACCTTAAAACCAGAACATGTTTTGTACATGTGTTTTAACTTATTAATCAGCTTTTTTAATCCTTATGGTACTTATGAGCGCCCAAGGAAATTATAATAATCAAAACATTAAAAATTACACTATTATGAAATGTTACCACATTAAAATAGTAAATATCAAACACAATAAAACAACAAAGAGAGCTAACATTAACAGTCATTGGACATGTGATTTGATTATGACTGGAACTGCAGTCCAGTACTCTTGCTTTGAGAGAGACTGGGGTAAGTCTTAGAAATGTCCTTCATAATAAATCCTTATGGAACCAGGTGATAATATTCCTATATGCATGAACTTTCCCCAGCTACTAAATCTGGATAATTGTAATTCTGCCTATTTTTCTGTTTTTACAAAAAGTCCAAAATTGGCAAGTTTATTCATAAATATGATGCAAAAAATTGATTAGATACAACTTGTATTTGTGAAATCAAAGATTTTAAAATGTCTTCTGATTCTTCCAGAGCCATATGTATTCAACTAATCCAGAAAACGAGCACTGGTAAGGAAATGGTTTTCTCAAAGTCACTTCAGATGGGGATACTCTTCCACACATATAATAGGTTTAATAAGGTAAAACTTACATATGTCTTCAGAGTGTTCAAAATACATAATATATATTACTGCAGCTATATGAGTAGTATTAGTTGGAGTTTTCCTGCACATAAATGCATAGCGAAACAGATATATCACTTCTTTTACGCTTTTCTCTCAATGTATTTATTTCTACAATTTATACCCTACCCATCTGCTAAAGTATTTTAAGTGGCATATAAATAAAAATCACACAGCTGTAAATATTAAATAAAAAATAATGTATTGGATATTGTCTAGAGTATTAGATATTGTCTAAGAGACCAATTCTGAGGTTAATATCAAGGGTAGCCTCATTAACGTAAGCAAATACAAGTAATCCTTGGGTTACAATGGCAACTGGGATTGCCGGAACTGCAGTCACTAAATGATACGATCATAAAGTGCAACATCACATGATAGCATCGCTTAGCAATAGCAATCCCAGCAAGCCCAGTTGCCATCGTAACCCCAAGATGCGCAGGTCATTAAGTGGGAAACGGTGGGAGTCCCAGGTAAGGAGTGCGGGGGTGCCGTGGGGGGGTGGAGAAAGACAGGGGAGGTCCTGGGGGGCCAGGCACAGGCCACTCAGAAATGGAGGGAGGCTGGGGGAGGGCTTGGGAGGCCTGGTACAGACCATGCGTGAACTGAGGGGCGCTGGGGGAGGGTTTGGGAGTGCCAGCAGAGGCTGTGCAGGGGGGTGTTGCAGGCAGGAGTCACTTATCCGAGTGACTTGTGACTTATCAGAGTGACTTGTAACCTTCCCTGCCAGCTTCCCCATTGACTTTGCTTGTGGGAAGCCAGTAGGGAAGGTTGCAAATGGCGATCACATGACCGCGGCTCTCTGCGTCGTAATTGTGAGCAGGGCACCCAAGTACCCGGATTGCGATCATGTGACTGCAGGGGTGCTGCAATTATATTAGTAAAGCATTATTTGTAACTACTAGTGCCTTTATAATAATAAAATGTTGGATTTGGATTCATAGTCCAGTTCAAACATGAAATGCATTCATAACCTCAACCTACCTCACAGGATTATTATGAGCAGGGGCATCTGCAGGGGTGGGATCACTCTGAATCTTCAGATTCAGAAGCTAAAGAGCTTGACCACAAAAGACACAGGTGCAGGCTGAGTCAGCTGATCCTGGGCTAAGCAAGGTCCCAAGTCCAGCAACACATAGCTAATTACAAAGGGAAGAACTAAGAGTCAAGCCATCTACTTGAAAGAAAGAAGTGTGTTTCAGCTAATTAGTCAAGCTGATAGTCAGCCTGCACATACAATACAGTATAAAAGTGATTCCTTTACTGACTGTTTAGATGAAAAATGCTCTAATTTCCTTTTATTTTCTCTGTGGAGTCCTTGGGCTTCTCTGAGCTTGGCTGTTTTCTTGGAAACATTTTGTTACCCGGCTAACATCTTCAGTGCTAGAATGGAATGGGGTTTACTCTCTGTTTATATACTGTGGCAGTGCTGGTGGAAGTGTGGGTTTTGTTTTGCTTTATTTTTTCCCTCTGGTAGTTCCTTGATTAGGGTATTGTTTACTCCTAGATTGTATGTCTGGTGGTAATCTTGGTGTTAATCTCTGCTTATCTGGGTGATGACTGCTGGTGAGGAGATGTTCTGGTCTTTTGTTTTCCTTTTTATTGTCTCTGTTGAACAGTGTGTAGAAGTTGTTTATCTCTATATGCCTGTTGATGGCTGCCATGTCTGAATACCAAGCTTCCAAGAACTCCCTCGCATTTTTGGATTTAGCTTGGTCTAAGATGCTGACAGTTTCCCAGTTGAAACTATGGTTAAGTCTGTCCATGTGTTGGAGTCCCCAAGGACTCTAAAGTTCAACCCTGAGCTACACATATTCGCTTCTATTTTATTCTCTCGGTGTGCTACTGTTGGATTATCCAGAACCTTGAACTAGAAATTGACTATTACTAGATCTACCTGAACTTGAGATCTGTCTCTCCAGACTCTTTTGCAAAAGTAAGCTCTTCTGCCTTTGATTTTGCAGTATGTGTTGAGTTACTTTGATGAAAGATTTACAATTGCAATAAATATCTTAAATTTGTATCAGAAGTGGGCCATGGGTAACTGGCAACACAGAACAGGGGGGTCAAAATGGCAGGTGTGACTGGGTGATCAAAGCCCCACTCCTTTTTATATACATGTGACATACTTTTAAAAGGGGTGGAGCCTCAATTGTCCAGTCATGTGATATTTTAGCACTGTTAACTGCCCAGCAGATACCCTTGCAGTGAAATTGAAAATATCCTAAACTTCTGGAAGAAGTGTGAAATTCAAATAAATTTAAATGGCTTGATTTTCATTAAGCCATTTATTGAAAAACTCCCTTTGTACCATTTTTATGCAGGTTTTATTGGTTCTATAGCTGAATTTTTTACCATGTGTGGAAACATACACTTTTAGGAATATTTACTGTATTCTTTCAGCTGTTGTATATTTACAGTTTTATATTATACTCTATAGTATTCATCTAGCAGTTTTATCTTAATATATTGATATACTTTAATGATGAACAAAGGACTGAACATCTCATTATTTCTTAAAAATTGATTTTTCAAAGTTGCAATATTTCTTTCTTTTACTGTTTTCCATTTATATCATGAAGAGTCATAAAGATTTACAGGTGCATAATTCAAAGCATATAGAATGAGAAGCTCTTTTGGGGACAGATGAACAAACCTGAGGCAATTGTGCAACCTCTTAAAACTCAAATGCACATCTTATTTGAGGGAAGGATTGGGATAAATGTATAGCTTGAGCCTTGAAGTTTTAGGATTCTTTTAAACAAGTTTTCCATGCTGTATGCATGACATTTATCCTTAATTCACATTGGTTTATGCAATTAACCCAATTTTCTGGATTCACACAGGTTGGGGAAAACTGGGTTACATTTACACCAGCCAGAGGATTAAGTAGTGCTTAGTTTAAAGCACAACCTACCTAAGATGACTTTGACTACACTCCATGCATTTGATTAATTTGACCGTGATCATGAAAGCTTACTATCCCTGACCAAACTGTATTAATTATACTGGGCCATAATTGGGCAAATCCTATTTAAAATGGATAGTTCCTGTCCTCAGACCCATCCAATCTGCTGGTCCCATTCTTTCTCTGTCACATTTTCCAGGAGAAGCTGCTGATGGGTAATGTTTGTGAAAATGATCTAGCTCCCTCTCTGTTACTTGGAGCTTGGAAGAGAGATTCCACTTGAGTCTGCATTGCTGTAGCCAGTGGGCAATATAAATGTCTTTACAGAAGATACTCCTCACCAGCATTTTAACTCTTCTTAGAATAATGCAGGGTGGAAGATTTTACCGATAGACAAAGGGTGTTTCAACGGTTTAAGTCAATGCTTCTATAACTACAGAGTGTACAGCTGAGGTATGTTCTTGTTCTGATATTCAGCAATGAGAAATAGTTCTGTTAATTTCAGTACAGGAGAGCACTTTCTCCTCTGAAAAGTAAAAGAAGGCACACAGTGATTAGCTCTCCTTAACTTGATCCTCATCAACAGGAAATACTTAGTAGACAAACTAGAACAGATGCAAAGAAGAGTAACAAGGATTAGAACACTGGAAACTAAGTCTTAAGAGGACACAGTGAGGGTACTGGGTTGTCACCAAGTAGAGCAGTCATTAGGTGAAATATAACATGACTATGCCACTGAGCAACGGTAGTTCCAGTTGCAGTCATTAAGTGAGGACTGCGCCGTCATTAGGCAAGGACCTCATGGTCCGCCTGCCCTGAACAAACTGCCAGCTCTGTCCCACTGCCTCCTCCCCGGCCAGGCCCAGCAAGCTCCCTTTGGCAGACAGGGGTACACCGCCCTGCTGCGCTCACCTCCGCTTCAACTCCCCCCACCAGCCTATCTCCCCCCATCTCTGCCCTTTTGGCTGCCCTGTATTCTGCCACTGCCTAACCCTGCCACCCCCGCTGCCCCAGCTGACCTTTGCTGTCTTCTTCCCACTGTTGGCCCGGGATCCAGGCACTGGCCAAGGGCACAACCCCAGGACATGCACGTCAAATGCAGCACGGCAGCAGAGCCTAGCCTGCCAAAGGAAGCTCACTGGATCCAGGCAGGAAAGAAGCAGTGGGGCAGAAGGTGGCAGCTATTGGCGCTGTGCAAGGTGCCCAGGGAGCCACCACCCACACCGCTGTCCTACTTCCTCTGCCAGCTCCATCTCGCTGCCTCCTCCCTTGCTAGGGCCAGCAAGCTCTCACATGTCCTGGGGTCATGCTTTCGCCCAGCACCTGGATCCTAACAGTAAGATCAACTGAACGGTGGAACCATTTAGCTAGGAAGGTGGTTGTCTCTCCTTAACTGAATGTCTTCAAGCAGGAGCTACACAGCCATCTTTAAGCTTCTAGTCCTCATGCTGATGTTTGGCAGTTTGATATAATATTTTGAAAGCTAGTTAAACCAAACAAAATGCCTGAAAATGTAATTGTTTGCAGCTCATGAATTCTTAACTAATTTTCACATCTTAATTGGGGCTAAAGGTGAAGGTTATTTAGATCCTTTTCATTAGGATCATTAGGACAGCATTAGAACCTGCTTCTTCAGTTTTCTTTTGGGCTGACAAGAAGTCAGTGCTGACAGGCAAAATCCCTGCTTGGTTTTATTTTGGGTTTAGGGACGCTCCCAACTGAGAATGCTTGAGAATGCTTTATCTAAAATATGAACCTATAAAACTGACTCCCTTATTCTAAATTCAATCCAATCTACCCGGACCCTGACAACACGCCTGGCGAATAGAGCATTACTCTGGCTGCATTATGTGTAATATTCTCCACTTGTGGTTTTGTTTTTATCTTTGCTTACTGTTTTAATTGTTTTTAATTGGTTTTATAGTATGTTTTTAATAGGTTTTATTGTACGCTGCCCAGAGTCACTTTGAGATGGGCAGCCATATAAATGTGACAAATAAAATAAAATAAAATACCAATGCTACTGGAGATATAAAAGACTGAACCTGGAATTTTTGGCATGAAAAGCATGAACTTTGCTTTTCCAGTCTCAGAAGCATATACCTCTGGTAGGATACCAGATACTACTGCAGAAATCACACACACACACATATATAACAAGATGATCATAACCAATTAAGTGGACTTCAGCAAACTATAACCTGTATAATGCGCTGGGGGGAAATACCTCTGCTGAGGTTACTGAACTTTTGCTGAGTTACTGGATTTCAGTTTTCTTTGCAATGGCAAGACCTCTCAATCTCTATGCCAAATTAAATCTGGAGTTGCAAATAGGCTCAAATCTATCCCTGATCTGCCTCTCAAAACTCTACTGTCTCCAAATCCTCCCTATCCCCTTTTCTACAGCATATACTGAATTTCATTTGGAAAATCATGGAACAGGATGTTCAATTCTTATATAGACACATATGATATGAATGTTACATTTTGAAATGATGTTGAGGGAGAGTATATATCAATAAGGATGTAGGAAAATAACTTCTAGCTAATTTGAATGCCAAAGTTTCTAGGCCCTAATACACCCTAGAATTATAAAGGAATTGCCTGAATATCTATCATGATTTCTGTCAATTATCTTTGAGTAGTCCTGAGAACTGGGGAGGTAGCACAGAATTTAAGAAGAGCAAATGTGGTCTGACCCTGCAGGAAAGCAAAAAAAGAGGATCCAAGTAATTACTGACCAATGACTATAACATGAAACCTGGAAATATGTTAGAGCCAGTAATATAGCAGGCCATTTGTAAGAATCTTGAAAGCCATGCCATAATTACTAAGTGCCAACATAGCTTTGTCAAAAATAAATCAGGTGATACAAATCTTGTCTCTTTTCACCTAGTAATTATTCTAGTGGACAAGGGGAATGCTGTGGATATAATCTGTCTTGATTTCAGCAAAGCTTTTGACAAAGTTCCACAGGTCATTCTCACTAACAACTTGTTTAAGTGTGGTTTGGATGGTGCTACAGCAAGATGGGTCCAAAACTGGCTGGCTAACTGTATTCAGAAAGTCAACATTAATGGCTCCACATTGAGTTAGAAAGTAAGAACTAGTGAGATTCCACAGGGATAAATTTTGGGGGTGGTATCATTCAACATTTTATTAATTACCTGGATGATGGAACTAATGGGCTATTTATCAAATTTGTGAGTGACATAAAATTAGAAAGTCTGGCCAATACCCAGGATGACAAAACAAGATTGTAACCTAATCTGGGCAGGTTGGAAGACTGGGCTGAGAGGAACAAGATGTCTCTTAACAGGGAGATATGTAATGCTGAGGAGAAAAAATGTAGGACATACATACATTCATGGCTTGGAAACACTACTTCTAAGAAGGATTTTGGTGTAGTTATTGACAGCAAGCTAAACATGAGCTAGCAGTCTCAGACAGCTGCTAGAAGTGCTAATACAGTTCTGGGCAGCATCAGAAGAACCACTGTATCAAAGCCACATGAAATCATTATTTCTTTGTAGTTGGCATTGATGAGACCACAGCTGGCATACTGTGTACAACTGGGTATCCCACTTCCAGAAAGATATTGACAGGTTGAATGAAGATGGTTCAAAAGAGGACAAAAAAGATGACACAGGTACTTCAGGATATACCTTTGATGGCCAGCTGAAGGAATGTGAATGTTCAGAGTAAAGAAGAGTCAGAGGAGACATGTTTGGCTGTGTTCAAGTACATGAAGGGAAGCTACAGGAAAGATTATCATGAACTGTTTTCTATGGCCACAGAAACTAGAACCAGAAATAGCAGGTATGAGTTGCAGCTACCTAGATTTCATTTAAATGTAAGAAAAACTTGCTGACAGTAAGATCTGTACAACAGTGGAACAGTCTACTTATGGTGGTTGAGGGCTCTTCATCTCTGGAAATTTTTAAGAAGAAGCCAGCCACCTCTCATGAATGGTTTAAACAGTTTTCCTGCATGTTGCAGAAGGCTGAACTAGATGATCCTTATGGTCCCTTCCAACTGTACAATCCTATAATTCTATGATATTGAAATGAGCTCAATAAAAGCACTGTTTCTCTTCTGGCTTTAATCTAGTAAAATGACAGCATAATAATAAATACATAAAATGCTTAAAATAATGACAAAACCCATGATAACTAGGGTTGCATTTCTATATCCACTGATCTTGCAAAAGGCACAACTACAGTAAACATTATTGGTCTTGTTTTCAAGCAAATATGGCATGATTGTTTTGCATGTTAGACAATTAAAACAAAGACTATGGGTGGTATCCAATGGCATGTTTCTGTCAGCTGAAGAAATTTGCACTGAATCAATAGGAGGATGATTTCCTACCATAATAACTTAAGTATGTTCAAATTCTGTTTTAGAGAGGTCCCAGACTTGTGGGGCAGATTTTGAAGTTGCACAGGATATCACATGGGTGAGAGTAAGACAAGGAAGCCCTTAATTTGAGGTGACTCTCTCTCATATCAATGAATTCCTTCTAGAGTGTTAAAGATAGTATAGAAATACAGTCTGTAAAGACAAGTTACCTTAATGAAAGTATGATCTTATTAGCAAAATACTACAAAAATAATTAAATTTATAACTGATACAATAATTCTGGAAAATTATTTCAATATATCTGCCCACAATATTAAAATACCATCACCAGAATGTCACCAAAGCACCACCAATTGAAGCAACAGTCAATATTCCCATTCAATTTTGACCGGCAACATTAGCAAACTCTGGCTGATCCCCAAAAGCTAAGCAAGGTCAGACTTGGTTGTACTTGGATAGGAGACCATCAGGAAACTGTATTTGTATAGGCTTGACTAAGAAGTCATAAAACATCCTGAAAAATCTGTATACGAACTAGGCTGCTTAAGAGAACAGATGAAGGGCTTCACATTATTAAAGTCACAATGCCTCTACATAGGAAAAGAGACACAGAGATATGGTGAGAATTAGAACATTATCTGGTTCAATCTTTTGGTAATATTTCAGAAACATTATAGGCTAATAATGTTAATAAATACTGATTGACTGATTTTATCATGTATTTATCCTATATTTAATTTAAATATGAAAATTAAATGTTCTCCAAAGCATTCATAGCAACATACATGATAAGTGTCCCCTGTTTTGGCTTTCCAACAGATCAGTAGTTTAAGATCAAAGATTGTGGCATGAACAGTCTATCCATCACACTACATGGACTCTGTTATACCTGATACTCCAGCCAGCAACACCAAAAATATAAAATACCTCATCAGTTTTATATCTTCCCAACTTTATTTGAATTGTAGAACAGTTGTTAGAAAGTCAAATCAGTGCAGAGAAAATGTTTGGGTTTACATGAAAAATGGTTTCACCACAAGACTGCAACACATATCATTTATTATATTCCTTCTGTTTACATTGTTTGTTAGCATGCAGACTTACCTTCTATACTGTTAGATCAACCAACTTATTGATCAATACTATTCTATTCTGATTATCAGAAAAAGGAACTAGAATAAGACGTACAGAATTCCCCAAAGAAATCATCAACATGATGGGGATTAAGGCTCTGTAATCCAACTACAACTTCACTAGGAAACAGCAGCAATAGAATGAATGAGAAGTTACTTTAATGTGACTTGTCATGCTTTCTCTATTGTGAATACCACTGCAAAGTCACAAACGATCTGTGTCTGATTTGCACCCAGCAAAAGAGGAGGAATGGATGAGTTGGCAATGATGATAGTTTTGTCCACAGCTGCTATTGCAGCACAGAAAGCCCTACTCATTAACTGCTTTCATTAGCAGCTTCGTTTTTGTTTTCTAATAATTTCAGGGTAGAAAACGTCCTTGTTTGCCCTATGTCAAGAAACCCTGAGAGAGATGATTTTCTAGATTTTAAATTGTTTTGCTGGCTGCAATGTTACAACACAACTGTGAAAGTATAAAACATCTTAAAATCACATCTTTAATTATATAAATAATATCTGAGTAATACTACTGTAGGTTTTTGTTGTTGTTTTTTTGGTATCAGCAGTCTTTCCCAAATCATTATTTGGAATACTCACTTCATGTGGATTCCAAAAAAGGGGGTTGGGAAACATTTTTATCTCAACTAGAGGTTCTACTTCAATATACACTCCACCACATTTCATTCACACTATATAAGCTACTAGTTCCCAAGGTCACTTTTCCAATCCATGTTTTTTTCTACACAATGCTATTACACAGGCTCTTGTGTATTGTATGGAATGTTATTAAATTCTGGGATGCTGAAAGAACATGGTCCCTCCAGATATGTTGGGGCTAGAACTCCAAAATTCCCAACCAGCATGGGCAACAGCTATGTTGGCTGGGGATTCTGGGATTTCCCATGTCTGGAGGGCACCAGACAGGAAGGCTGTCATGGAATGTCTCATAACCCACCACTGCACTATAGTAGTTACAAGAACACCCAAGATACGGACTTGTTCTTTCACCCTGGAAGTCTCAGGAGTGTTAGCACCTCTTGAGTTTGTTTTCAAAATGTGCAAATATTTACAAACCCTATTACAAAATAACACTAGCTCTGGGTATCATAATCCAGAAGATAGCAATGCTGCTAGCGAGCACACAAAACAATGCAGGGAGGAGTGGGCTGGTTTTCCAACTCTCTATCGATGCTAATCTCTCTCTAGCCCCCAAATTGCACCAAACTTGGTCATGGTTGCAGGAATGCACATGACTCATGGACGTATTGTGGATGGATCTGCAACCGAGGCAGGTGGGCAGGACTCTGTGTGTGTGTGTGTGTGTGTGTGTGTGAACGCGTGTGCGAGAGCGCCTGGAAGGGGGGAAGGGGAAAAAGAAGGGAAAGCAAACTGCAGTGCGTGGGACCAGACTCGAGGGAGTCGCAGCTGGGGCTGGACGGCGCATCCTCCTTATCGCCACCCATGCAAAGCAGTGGGCAGGCGCAGAGAACTTCTGGGGGTGAGAGGGTCATCGGGAGCAATCGCAGCCGTAGCCCTCCGCCCGCCCGCCCGCCCGCCCAGAGAAGGAAAGGGAGGAGCTGCGGGTCGTCTTCCCTCCCCATCTACCTTCCCCCTCCGAAGCCTTGTTCTTTTAAGGGAGAAGGCTGGCGCTGCAAGGGGGACCTGCGGGGCTTCGCCGCTCGCTGAGTCCAGGCAGGCATCCTCCTCCTCTCCCGCTGAGCAAATCTGCGCAGAGGGCATCACATGAGCCATCCCCTCCCCGACGCCCAGTGCCCGAAGGTCTGCTCCCAAGGGCAGAGCCACTCCAACGCCATGACAGTGTCTGAGAGGAAAATTAAGCGCTGGGCATGCCCCCTCCCCGCCGAGCCCGGGCCGCCTGGCCGGCCGGCCGGCCGGCCGACCGGTCGCCGGCTCTTTGGCTCTTAACGCCTGGCCGGCTTTGGCCGGGCAGCCCGAGTTCATTCATAGCCTGCCTCCGGGCGGGCTGGTGCACCCCGAGCGCTCCTCGCGAGCGCACGGCGCGCCAATAAAAAGTTCAGAGCACAACTTACCTAAAATGGCTCCTGCAGCAGCCAAAATACAAACAGCTATTATTTGGTGAAGTTTAGCCCAGACACCCTGCAAGGACAGCCTAGCCTGACACCGGCACGCCCCCGCACCGCAGCCACTGGTCACCTGCAGCCCCCCAGCGCCTGCCATTGGAGGGGCGGCCCGTCAGCCAAGCGCAACCCGCTCCAAGCTTGGCTGCAGTGCGCTTATTGCTAGCTCCATTGTGCTCCTATTTGCATTGATGTGATCGCTGCCGGGATTGGCTGTGGTAGGAGCCGTGCAATTTCCTCCCCCCCAACCTCCCCAACAATTCCTGGTGCTTCCCGGATCCGCAGTCCTGGTCCTTCTCTCCCCTGCCGTCTCTGGCTCTCCGCCTCTGGCACCTGAAGCAACTGTGGATACAACTTTCTCAAGGCTCGTGAGGGCGAGATAGATTCCCCCCCTCTCTCCTCCAATCAAGGGGGGTTTTACTTACTTCAGCTAGCATTAAAGCGGAGAAGAAGGGAGGGGAGAAGAAGGGGGGAAACCTCTCCCCCTTTTGCATTCCACGTCTTTGCTCGCTTTTCATTTCCCGGATGTGAAATTTCCTGCATTTAAAACACCGTCTGGAGGTGGGATGTGCAACCTCTAAACAGGACGCTGCAGATCTTTCTTTGGTGCCTGCGAAGTAGGAACCCGGCGTGGTACTCCGGAGGATGTCAAGTTGCCTTGGTTTAAAGAGCCGCTGATCACGACTAGCCTTACAAGCTGTTTATCCGCAGAGCTGCTCTCTCCTCCCCACCTCCACTAAAAAATCTGTTGAGTAATTATGGCTGCAGTGGGAATATATAAAATACGTCCTGAACCATCACCACTTTTTTTTTTGCGCTAACTGAATTTAATATCTTTTGTCAGTGATAAGCTAAACTCTGCAATTGAAATATTATTTGAATCATTCTATAAAGTGTATTAATTCCTGGAAAATTTGAACTAGATTATACCAATTTTTTTCTCCATATGCCAACTGTAATTAGGGTATTACTCCTTGGGAAACATGACCAAATTGCTTGTGGCACTAACTGAATAGATTCATGTCAAACATCTGTAGACAGAGAGTCATATGTATACTCCAATATGTGCTCTGGAGCCCAATTTGCACCACATTTACTATATGGGCTGTTCAATGGAACACTGATGCAGTATTGCAAATCTGGTGGAAGTACTCCATGAAAATGTTTCTTTGTCTGCTAAACTAACCTCCCCCAAACTGATGTCCTTTATATATGCTGAAACCCAGCTTTCAAAATTTCCAATTTCCATTGGCTATTTTGTAAACAATTTTGAGATATGTCAATCAAACATATCTGGAGTTTGCCAAGTTAGGAAAAGTTGACATATACAGTACCCCAATTTATACAACATGCTGAACCATAAACTATTGAGCCATGCTGTTAGCCTAGTGTGTTGTGTGAATCAATTCCATAGAGCTAATATATAGTTTGATGAGTCATATAAATCTAGGTGACAGATTGAGAAAGTAAATCACATTAAGTACACTGTACATATTGTGCAAATCCTGCCCATATAGAGAAGGTTATGCTTTGGTGACTTGGTGGTAAAGCTGGGATTAATTGCTGGCTGAGAATTCTAAGAGCTGCCATTCCCAAAGATCTGGGTTGCATCAGATTGAGGGAGATTATGCTAAACTAACAGTAGCCCAGCTCTTGTTTTTCATGAACTACATTTCAGGCAATAGCATCACTAGTATCAGTTAGAGGTTTGCAGTGTAGGCTGGCTGTAGAAGCTTTGAAGACTGAGATTTGGTTTGAGGGGATGGGTAGGAGAAGTGGACTGTGATAGAAGAAGTGTCAATGAAGAAATGTGCATAAGAAGAAAAGAAGCCAATTGCCATTTTAGCACCTAAGTAAAAGCAAGTGATGGTCCCTGCAAATGTATGGCATCTCTAATTAAAAGTTTATTGTAAAGGATCTCTGTAGCTAAACTGAAAAATATTTCTAACAGCTTATTTACTGTACAACGGCACATTTCTGGAGCAGAGAAGCGCATTTGACTCTGGATAATATTTGGAGGCTAAATTAACAGGCACAGTGGAGGGTGGATTCTGGATACACCTTTGCCAATTAATCAGTTAAAGATGTTAGGGAAAGCAATATTCGTCCCCCTTCCACATGTACAGTAGCAACAAAACATTCATTTATGGGAGATAATGGTTTTAACTCTTAGCCTTTCTCAGCAATTCAGATGCAGGTAAGATAAACCAGCAGGTAAAATATCAGCAGTAAACAAGATCAATTAAATGATCAAGTTAGCCTTCTGCAAAGATCTGTTAAACTACTGTTTTAATATGCTAATATGTATTATCTGTATCTGATATGTATTATTTGTATAATTATCAGTGAATGAAAGTTCTAAATGAATCTGCACTGGATTCCTTGTGTTCTCCTAACTAAAATTCTGTATCCTAATCCACTATATAAATGGAAGGTGTAGTAACAAGGTCTCAGAACAAGGTATATTAGCAAAGCTTGGGAAAAACATGACAGAAAAATTCAAAAACCTGAAAATTAAGTTTTTCTATTTACTTTAAAAGCATTAACTTTTCTCATCTATTTTTATCAGGTAAGATCAGGCTATCCTAATATTTTGTTGCAATAATTATTTTTTCTTCTTTTATGGTTGTTATCAAATAGGCACCCTGTGCCTGCAGGCTTGGCATGTCCTAGGTTCCTTTGATTAAATAATGTCCTTCTCAGCACACCTTCTCTGTAGCGGCACCTGCCCTCTGGAGCGAGGTTCCCCCCCCCCAAGATCCATATGGCCCCCACTCTGCTCTTGTTTAGAAGAGCCATGAAGCAAGGGAGAGTGTGACCCCTTGCTTCATTGCATTTGTCACCTTTTATCTTAATTTTTTATTGACTTTATTGTAATTTCTTTGATTGTTGTGACTGCTCAGAATTGTTGAGAGTTGCGCAGCATACAAGTTTAATAACTTATTGTTGTTATTACATCATTTACTTATTAATGTTTTCCCAAATCACATTATCATTTACTTTCTTCCAGTTCTTTTGTAGGGAATTCCCACAGATATCACCTTCAGTATTTTTCTCCATCATCCAGTATTTTCATCTTATACCTTGTGTTCTCGTATCTGATAATAACTGATAAGATATTGCACAATGGACCTTATTCTGAAATGTTTAATTCCTTCAAACTGTTATATTCATCATGTTATTAGGTAGATATTTCTGGCATTTTTAAAGTCTGTTACATAATCTGTCTTTTATCACTTGCAGTTATTATATTGGATGGAGGTTACAGTAGGTTGAATTTAAATAAGGAAATGTTGTTGTGTTTTTCATTTGTATTGAAGAATGTCAGTGCTCAGTTTTCACCATGAAAGGCAAAAATACATTGTTTTCCTGGTCTGTATCCTTCATCTAAAGTATCACTTTAGAAATTCAGACAAAAATAGTAATTACAGAATCAAATCTCAGCAGAAAATCAGATCGAAAATATCATGACAGGAGAAAGATAGCATTATAATTTAGGAAGTTCTGTTTTACAGAAGTAATGATTTACATTTCATTGTTATGTAAAATCTCAATATTCTCACATCAGGCTTATTCCAGCACTAAATGTAATCAGAACCATGGTTTTCACAATGGAACTTTACATGTAAGAATTCCAAGGTCAGTATATGGAAAATATGTTAGATATGGTATATAGAAAAATTGCAGGTAACAAGAAAGATATGTGCTATACTGTAAATCTGTGGACAGAACAGCAAATGCTGGACTTGACAGCAAATAGTTTGCCCCAGTAAGAGTTACATGTGCTATCATCATCTTATTTTGCTGATTGGTGATGGTGGCCCAGCTGATGAAGAAAGAAACGCTCTTCTCTTAGCACATAATATACAACATGCTAAGAAAATAACTGGGCCTTCCCTTTAACCATAATCTTCAATTCTTGAAGCTAGGACAGGTATACTAACATTACAGTATTACATTCCCATGTGTTAAGCCTATGAAAGACCTTAAGGGCTATTTTATCTGATTCCCATTGAAAACTGGCGGTTATTATTCAATGGCTAGCTTCTGAATGTTAATTTTTAGATCTTGGGGTCTCATGGGCCGTATGAAGCCTGTGGTCTATGGATCTTTACCAGTGGAGATTTGTTTTACATCATCCTTACGTGTAGACAAAAAGATACAGCTATGTCTCCTTCCTTGGTGGTTTCCTCCATTGAGAACACTCAAGGACATTCCAGCTGTTTTTTTACTATTTTGAGCATTTAGCCAGCAAACAAAGGAAAATATGGCTACTCTTGGTTGACACGTTTGACTAATATATTTGTTATTGTTCAGTCGTTAAGTCGTGTCCGACTCTTCGTGACCCCATGAACCATATCGCGCCAGGCCTTCCTGTCCTTCACTGCCTCCCTGAGTTTGCTCAGTTTCATACTTATTACTTCAGTGATGCTATCTAACCATCTCATCCTCTGTTGTCTTCTTCTCCTTTTGCCTTCAATACAAATATATTGCAACTATCCAAAGTTGCTCAGAGCCATTTCCTGTTTTCTGTTGCCTATCCCTGATCAAATATTTCTATTTTGCCATTTAGAAGATACCATGCTCTTAAATGTTGGAGTTCAATGTCTGAATCTAAGTAAGGGTCAGATACATCTTGGCCCTGCAGTACTTGCCTATTAGTGCAAGTGCTTTAACAGCTAATGCCACTTCGTCTCTCTACATCTGTCTACCCAGCAGGTAAAAAATTGCTAAATTAAGTTACAGCCATTGCAGAAACTGAGAATATTCTGACAATATATGGATGTATTTGAACATATACATGTGCATATGTAAGAAAGCTTAGAAAATTATGCCTGTTAGGATGAAGGTTCAATAATGTCATATTAAATAGGTATATAAAACACAATAAAATAAGAAAAATCAAAATAGCCGCATGAATAAAGATGGAAAATCAAATGCAAGGTAGCATATCCAAAATGTAATAGAATCAAATCACAGCAATATAAATACATGGGTAGTAGCTGTGTAATTTATTTTTCTAATAACATGAGTAGAGTCCTTTTTTCTACAAACTTTTCTGTCTTATCTTGATTTCTTAGAATTTAAGATTAATTCTTAGTTAGTTTCATTGATATTGCTGTTTCATATATCTTTCCACTAGAGTAAAACAAGTTATTGCTGACATTCATATAATTTTGCTATTAATCATAAGTCTTATTTATTACCTTCTTTAAATAACTTAATAAAATTACATTAGGTTCAAAGTAAGTTGACATCCTATCATTTTCCATTATTCTGTAATACTTTGACACATCCAAAATACAGTGGTACCTCGGTTCATGAACTTAATTCGTTCCGTGACTCTGGTCGCGAACCGAATTGGTCGTGTCCCGAATCAAATTTCCCCATAAGGTTCAATGTAAATACGGTTAATCCGTTCTGAACCATATGTTGTTTTTTTTTAAACCGCAAAAATATGACACAAAGTACAGCACAGAGAGAGAGAAAGCTAACCTTGCTCGACGTGACTTCTGGCATGGAGGACAGGAAGGCGGGTGGGGAGGCGGATATTGCTTGGAGGGACAGTCCCCCTCCCTACAGGAAGCCGCGACCACATGTCACGGGAGGGAAAATGGCCGCGGATTCTGTTCATAACCCGATCCAGCGTTTGCGAACGGAGGCAAAATTTTGCAAAGGGAGCTGTTCGTGAACCGAATTGTTCGTGAACAGAAGCGTTCGTGAACCGAGGTACCACTGTATATGTATTAAATAAGCTTGACAAAGGAGTGGCATTGCCAACAGAAATCCACCTGTTCTTGGTTGTTTTATTTAAAAAGATCCAATTAACGTTTGGCCTACACTTTTATTCAGAAGCCAATATAGGCCACAATATGTAAAGAATATGACTATGGCAATCTTTGCAGAGATCATAGAATGATAGAATCATAAGGTTGGAAGATACTTTGGAGGACCTTTAGTCCAATCCCTTACTCAGGGCAGAAATCTCAGTCAAATTTCTTTGTCTGAAAACCTCCAGTGATGGAGTGCCCACAACTCTAAAAAGTAGGCTGTTCCACTGCTTAATAGCTTTCACAGTCAGGAATTTCTCCTTATTTCAGGTTTGAAACTCTCTCTGTAACGTTCCCACTCTTGGGTTCTTGTCCTGCCTTTGGGCAGTACGGAAAATAAATGTATACCCTCTTCCCTATGACAACACTTCAAGTTTTGGAAGATTGCTATCAGTCTCTTCTTAGCCTTCTTTCAGTTAAACATTCCCAGTTTATTTAATTGTTCTTAGAATTCAGTCTCCAAGCCCCTCACCACCTTTGTCACTCTGCACTCTTTCCAATTCCTCCACATCCTTCTTACATTGTGGCAACCAAAATTAGACACAGTATTCCAGATGTGGTCTGACCAGTGCAACATAGAGCAGTACTATTATTTCCTGTGATCTCAACATTTTATCTCTATTGATGCAGGCCAAAATACCATTGGGTCTTTTGGCAACTGCAGCACATTGCTAGCTCATGCTTAATTGATGATATAAAGGACACCCAGATCCTACTCCCAAGTACTACTGTTAAGCCTGGTATTGCCTAACTTCTATAGGCGCATCTGTTTTTTCCTAAGTTCAGAACCTTAAATTTATCTCAGCTGAACATCATTTTATTGGATAGGATCCAATGATCAAGTCTAATAAGATCGTTTTGTATTTTCAGCCTGTCTTTTGAAATGTTAGTAATCCCCTCCCCCCGCCAGCTTTGTGTCATCTGCCAATTTGATGAACACCCCTTCTGTCCCCTCATCAAAGTCATTTATAAAAATGTTGAAGAGCACTGGGTTCAGGACAGAACCAGGACTATTTTTCTCCATATTTACATAAATTCATTAAGGACCATATGTTGGGTACAGTTGTTCAACCAAGTGCAAATCCATCTGGTAGTGGGACCATCCATCCCATATTGTTCCATTTTATCAAAAAAAGAGGCTATGGTCAACATTATCAAATGCCTTACTGAAGTCTAGGTACATGATATCTACAGCATTCTCTGGTTCTTCATTATCTCATTTTTCAGAATTTCCCAACTTTCCTGCACTGTTTTTCTCTTCAGGACTTCCATCCATGAAACCCTCCCTAATTTTTCTCTTATCCTATTGAAGTCAGCTCTTTTGAAATCTAGAACACAAGTCTGACTACCTTTAGTTCTCCTTCCCTGAAATATGGTGAATCCTAGGATCACATGGTCACTCCCTCCCAAGTTTCTATGCTTCCATATCCTCAACCATTTCTTCCTGTTAGTAAGTATTAAGTTCAGTATAGCTGATAACCTAGTTCCCTTCTCTACCATTTGGATGATGAAATTGTCTTTAAGGCATTCAAGAACCTGTTGGATCTCTTGCCAGAGTTTGATTCCCAGTTGATGCTGGGGTAATTGAAAGCCTCCATTGCTATGGCAGTGTGTTTCCTGGATACCTTGGTAATCTGATTTGCAAAGATTTTATCTATATATTCTATTTAGTTGGGAGGTCCATAGTACACACTAACAACAGTATTATTGTTTCTTTTTCTTTTAATATTCACCCAGGTGCTGGTGTAATGAATTTCCACAGGTGTAGTCATTCTTTATATATAATGTGACACACACACCCCTTTGATGGGTCTGTTTCTTTTGAACATATTATGTCCTTCCAGTACTATATTCCAATCATGAGTTCCATCCCACCAGGTTTCAGTATTATCAACAATCTAAACTACTATGAGGGTCAGATGCCAGACTCCAGAAATAGTTAGATCCATCATGGGTTAATTCACAATGTGTTCCCTAGTTCTGGAATGTGATTTAGAGAAACAGAGTTCTGTTTTCACTGGGTGGATTTTTCCCTCTCTGAGAGGTATGTTTCTTTCCCTGTGTTTTAGCTGACAATAGCTGGAGGCCAAGGAAGGAGGACTGCAGCAGAGCCACCTCTATTTTTAAAATATTTTTTAATTAAAAAAAAAAATCAAACACAGTTTCTTTAGGTAAATTATACACAGGTCCAGCATTCATGCATTTGACTGCATACATTCATCCTTCATTACAGGATTATGTAGACCCTCCCTCTCCAGGCAGCAGGAACTGGCTGGACATATATGTAAAGAGGAAATGAGGGACGTAGACATATTTCTCTCCAAAGGCTTCACTGTTCTCTTCTAGAATTTCATTCTGGCAATAGTGACCCCAGATTTGTCCCCTAATCTGAAGCACAGTCCTTTCTCTGAATCTGGCATAATGCATCATAGGCATCTCATAGTGCATTTAGGGTTTTCAGTTTTGGACTTTAAAAACTACTTGCTAAGCCCACTTTTGCAGCATTCTCAGAACTCCAATAATGCTTGGTGCTTGCAATTTGAGACCTTTCTCTGCCTTGTCTTTCCTTGATTGGTATGGTCAACCTGCATCACCCAGTCAGTGCACAAGCATTATATTTCTTGCTCTGTGTCACCTCTGATATTTTTAGCCCTTCGAGGTAGTCTAGACAAGAAGCACAACCAGGAGCATCATCACTATCTTTATTGTAAGGTTACATTAAAGAGAATCTTGCAAGACTGAAAGTATTTCTCCCCTCCTCTCTTTTTAGTCTCCAGAAAATGAGGGTCCCTTCTGAAATGCTTCCCATGCTTTTCCCCTACCTACAGACTGAGCTGCCTCTTACCAGATCATTGCCTAGGTTGCAGGTCTTCCTCCTGTCTCCCAAGGTCATTCCCACATACCAATCACAGATACCCTAGCAGTCCAATATGTTTTAATTGGATGACCAATGGTGATCTGATCAGCATCCTTCTGAGTTAAGACAGGCTTTCTGATCACTGAATCCAATCCTGTTCCTGCCTACTTCACCACGATGCTTTATACATGTGACTAGAAATTTTTATTTTTGGCTAGGCTGCATTTGCAGGTTAGAGCAGCTGTAGAAAATCTGATCAGGGTCGAGGTTTGGGATGAGATACATTACAGCAGTCTATCTGCTTTATGTAATTGACAATCTCCTCCTAATCCAGCCCAGAATTTCAACTTCATCAAGATCACAGTATGGGCCTAGAATATAGCACACAGCAGATAGAAAGAAAGGGGAAAGAGAGTTAAGAGAGTTTTTCTCACTTAGGCATTATCATGTTGCTGTGTTATTGACTTGCTGTAATTAATATAACTTTGTATACCTCATGAAATTTCCACACTATCTGTCCTCCCTATTTCTCTATGCCGTTAATAAGCTTTCTCCTTGCATCTTTCTTCTAAAACAGATTCTTCAGTTTCTTCCTCTTTAATAAGTTGCTGCCTGTTCACTTAGGTTACTCCAATTTAATCTGAATTTTAATTATTTCGTGTTCAAGTGAGAAATTAATGACCTTTTTTGCATAGGAGATACTTTTTATCTGATGGTCATAGAGTATAAGTCAATCTCTAGATGTGATGGACTATACCTCACATCTTTCAGAGTCAAAATGATTAATTCTCCATTTCCCATCTTAGTAATAATTACTGGCTGTACTTGGACAACACCCAGAACTACACATTTGTATCAAGTGCATGCTATCCTAATATGTGTGTGAACCCATTTGGTGTGTTTAGTTTATGGTTCAGTATGTTGTGCTATTCCAGAGACCTGCAAACATAGCCAATGTACTGTTGAATACAGTCTGGATTTGCTTGAAAATGTTTAGAATATTCATGTTGTTTGCATATATTTCCTAGCATTTTCAGAAAACAATTTAGACTTGCTTTTTAATCTATATTTACAGGGCCTTTGTGAGGAATCCTCTATGTACCTAATGGATAAAGTTGCCTGGATCTGCTCTGAATTAGACTTTGACTGGGGAGTCTTTGACTGGGACAAACTGATGAAGATATAGTTTTATCCTGTTACTTGGGAATTGTTTGATCTGTGACTCCTGAGGAAATGGACAGGATGCTCAAGACTGTTAACACAGGAACCTGGGTTAGATCCATGTCCCTCTTGATTAAGGCTTCCCAGATGTCATGTGGTTGGGTCCATGCAGTGGTGAATTCATCCTTGAATAATGGGGTGGCTCTGCCTGCCTTGAAGGAGATTGTGGGCCCCTCCTTCAAGAAGCCATTGCTGGACCCAAGGTTCCAGACAATTTTCATCCAGTCTCCAACCTTCCTTTTTTGGGCCAGGTTGTTGAGATGATCAGATTACAGCTTCAGAGGACCCTGGAAGAAACTGATTATCTGGACCCACTTCAGTCAGATTTCATGCTGGATTACAGTATGGAGATAGCACTGAACTCATTGTAGATGACCTCTATGTACCATGATCTCTGGACCAGTTACAGGACCTGGGAATGGGAGGCATGGTGTTGTAGTGATTCTCCTCCTTTCTTCGTGGCTGGTTCCAGTCAAAGTTGATCTGTGGGGAGAGGTCAAACCCCTGGTATGTAGAGTGCCTCAGGGCTCAGGGCTCTTGCCCCTCCCGTTTCACATCTACATGAAGCCACTGGGTGATGTCATCCATCAACATGGAATCAGGTTCTATTAATATGGTGGTGATATTCAGCTGCTGATTGCTGGTTGAACAAGTAATGTAGTCAGGCCTTTTCCCAATGCCTGGGGACTATTGAGGTCAGGATGGGGAGGAACAGATTTAAATTCAATCCTGACAAGACTTAATGGCTATGGGTTCGTGGTACTTCCAATGGTGGAGAATCTCCATGTTTAGTTCTGAATGAGGTTTGTACTTCCCCAGACAGAATTGCTGTACAATTTCAGGTCTTCCTGGACTCATACCTTCTGCTCAAAGAGCAGCTGGTAAGTATGCCCCGAAAAGCCTTTGCACAGATTCAGTTGGTGTGCCAACTGGGCTCCTTTTCCTAGGGCAAGAGTCTCATCATGCCAAACAGCTGGACACCGGAGCTTCTTTTGACAGTAAAAAAAAGAAAAAGGTAGTATAATACAATATATGAATCATTCGAGGTCCTTTAATATGTTTGTTTCAATATCCTTTGAACTGAATATTGGTCAATGAAACATCTGAGATGTTTCAGATCCCTGGTAAGATAACAGTAAGTCAGACAGTGACAACACTTATGAAATGTATGTCCTTAGAACCATATTTTTAAACAAAACAAATATAGTAGCAGCTATTTGGGGGGGGGGGGGCAGAGGGAAACAGGTGTCTGTGGATCTCTCTGAGCTGGTTTTACTATATGATACAATCTAAAGTAATTTGCAGCCCCACACACATCCCATGCCTTGGGGTGGTTTTGTTGCTAATGTGTTAAGCCAGGAATCGGGCAGCTATGCCAAAGGTTGCCCTAAGAAGCTGTGTTTGCACAAAATGCTTTCCCATGGTCAACTGAACCATGATTTACACAATAAATCAATTTTCGGGGTTTGCATAACACTGAAACAAACTACCGCATGGCTTGAGTTTACATAAGATGATTGACTGAAATGTGGTTGGCTAGTCAGCGCACCATGTGAATAGAGCCAGACAGCTTGGAGCCTCAAAATAAATCTTAGAAAATCACTGAACTTACTCCTCTTTGGGATTTAACATTACTTTTGACTGAAAGCAAGGTGGCATCTTACATAATAGGCATGCATACAAACATAATACAACACAGACGACAACCAGAGTTTGGTCTAAGATTTGGAATGACATTGCTTCAAATATTTAGTTAATTAATTAAATGTATATAGCTGTCCTGAAGGTCCACCTCTAGAACATCTGATTATGCAGTATTTCTTATTTAGTAGGAGGCTACTGAAAATCTCAGCCTAATTTTATTACTTCATTTGTATACCTTGTGCTGCATTCCACACATTCAGAAGCTCTGCAGTTCTCAAGGAGACTGTACACATCCAGCAGTGCCCTCTTGCTTCTTAGGAAGAATTCTTGAACTTTGTTGTGGCAACTACCCAAACATACTTAAGATGACTAAATGGAGTTCAATTTGCCATTCTAGGTGGTGAAGAATTGGGCTTTGGCTAACCAAAAACCTACTTTGGTTCCTTTTGCTTTCGCTTCCAGAAATCCATGCAGTTCTCAATTGTCCTGGAGGGTAGCTCAGATACTGGCTAATGCTGAGATACTAAGCACACTGAAGAGGTATGACCCATTGAATACAATGGCATAGTTTTCAATAAGTACACATATGCTTGCAATTAAACATTAAGCAGTTTTAAAGCAAGTTGTTAATCCATTGTGCTGATAAATTACTTGGTATATTCAACTTTAGTTCTAGCTAACCAAGATAAGATTGATCCAGATTTTGATCTCCACATATTTCAGGCAGAAGCTACTATAGTATGTCAGCCAAAAAGTCAAATTTCTTCTCCATAACTGCTTGTTACATTATGATTAAAGAAACAGAGAAATAATAAAAACAAGCACAAAAAATAGGAAAGTCCCATGTGCTAGTAATATAATAGTCTATACTGGTTACAAATTTGTAAATAAGTTAAAATTTGTAACCAGTATAATCCTGGTTTATATATCATAGTTAGCCAGAAGTAGATAACTAGAAGCTGCAGTTTACATTTGGAGGAGACAAAGACTACAGTGGGTGGGGTTACATTACACAAGTGGGGAGTTCTTTTTCCCCCCTCTTTGGGGGAAGAACTTTTTTGAGTTATATTAACCCTTATTTTGCAAATTTTAACTTATTTACAAATTTTGTGGATTTTCTATCTCAAATGTCAGGAAAGCACATCTTTGCTTTGAGTCAGAGGAGGCTCCAGGAGAAATAAAAAGGGGACTTATATATAGCCCGAAAGTATCAAGAGGCCCATATTTTGCTAAGTCATAGTTTAAGCATGGCTTATTGAATAAATCAGTTGTTGAATTCACACACCATGCTATGCCAAAAACAAACCAACAATGCATTATGGCATGGGACAATGTACCCAATATGAGAGCACAAATGTCATCTTGCGACTGATCAGTATTGTAGTCCAAGATACCTGAGAAAGAATAGTATACTGCTATTCTAGAAGAGTCAATGTCTGTAAAAATTAGAAGACAGAGTAATGAAATAGATAAATCTGCCTGATATGTAAAATAAAAGTGTGCTTCCTCATCTATAGATAGATTTCATTTGACCCTTTCACTGCATGTTTCACTGTTGTTCTCCTCAACTATCTTTTTATACTAATCTTGTCTATCTTTGCATTAGAGAACTTGTGATTAGGAATCTTTAGTTCTATTGACTGGCTGATTTAACTGAATCTTCTGAAATGTTGTACCAAAGTATTTCTCAAAATATCTCTTTATAATTACAAAAGTGTTTTTTTTCCCTATCAATATTCCTGAAGCTTTTAGAGCTGCATGACAAGCAAAAGATCACTGGAAGAACATTTCCATCACTGCGTATATACAATGAAAAAAATATTCTGTAAAGAGCAAGCTATTCTATCCAGATATAATCTTCTCTGAAGTAAATCATGAAGGCTTCCAGATGTTGTTCTTTGTTCCAAATATTTGCTAATACCATGCTTAACAAAATGATGTGTTTTTTTCCAATTTACCTTTACAATGGGAGTGTCATCTTGATTAACTGAAAATATAGCAATGAAAGCGGTTTGTTTCTATTTAATATTCCTTGAGAGACAATCATCTTAAGTTCAAGTAACTTTCCTTTTTGATAAATATGGTACTTCAGTCCAATGCAGGTTTACTTAGAAGTAAATTCTATTAAATTCCATGTGTTACCCACTGTAGACAGTAATCTACTTTAGTACAGTAGACTAAAAGAAGACTTAAAAGAAGAAATGCAAAAACACCGTTTTTAAAAAAATCTCATATCATTTATAGCAGACAGCTAAATACTTTCTAAAAATTAAGATAATTTTCAATTTGAATTTTAATTGATTTTAATTAAGAATCTTAAACACATTTTCTGGGAATATAAATCTGTTTACTCCAGTGTGCTTTTTTTAATGACCCACAAGTACCTTTGAGAAGCCACCGAAGCAGGGCTGATGGTAATATGTCTCTCTCACGACTGCTTGATTGCCTCTTAATATGGAGCTTCAGTATAGGTTGGATGGCTGGCTACCACTGATAACTATCATTAATTTAATCAAGTATTTAATGGATTGAAATATTTCTAATCTCCATTGGATACAAGGTTTGAGCTTACAACTGAATTGCAAAATTTAGAAGAGTTTTAGTTTATGTTTAATTTGGGAAAAACGCATTGGCTAAGTTTGCATTAACATGTGAGCCAAACTAATTTCTCATTTGTCCTAGCATAAAGCAACTCAGTGTTCTTTCCCATTAGATTTCATTGTTTATCTTCTCTCAGAGTGCAGTTTGGAGTTGTTACTGCTACTCTTTTGTTACATTATTCTTTACATTTACATTTTTATAAAGTTTATTCAAGAAGGAAAAATAAAGTATATATAGGCAGCACTTCATTACAATATTAGCAATTTTACTTTTAACGGTAAGGAAATACAAAGGTGTTCTTTGAAGAGGTATGTTCTAGTGGCTACTCTGTCTATACTGGCTGGGAATGATAGGAACTATAATGCAAAACAGCTGGATATCACAGTATTGAGAAGGCTGACATACCTAAACAATAAAACTGTAAAAACAAACGAGTGGTATGTTATTCTGTGCAAGTTCTTACCTTGTAAAAAAGTGTAATTAAGCTTGAAGTCATTTAATGCGGTCCTTTTAACATTCATAATAACCAGACTGATTTATACAATTAGCTGTCTTTAGACAGGGGATTCCAGGTCCTGTAGTTGCCTTTCAAGTACAAAGCTGCATGTACATTGTGACATTTCTCAAGCAGCCAACAGCAGCAGCTGCCTCCCAATCTTCCCTGCCAGACAGAAGAATTTGATGAAAAGGAGGAGGGAAGAGAAAACATTTAACTCCCATTTTTATTCTCTGCTGATTTAAGAGTCCAGATGTTCCTTTGTTAGAAACAGGCAGGCACCTTTATACCCCAAGAATTCATTAAGCAATTACTGCTAAAAAGGACAAAACCAAAGTCACAAGGGTATCAATTAGCACCTGTTTGTTGCTGAACTCAGGGCTAATATAGAGAAAGCAAACTTGTCTTGTTCATCTTCTGACTGGGCTTCGAAAGGGGACTTTTGGTCTGAAAGACAGAACTGTAATTAGGTTTCTCACCTGGGATTAGATGGAGCCTCTGTTAGAGATGAGGATGAAAGAGCAGAATCCAAGGCACGCATGGCCACAGAATGTCAAGGTTAGTCCTGGGCAAACAAGCAGGCTTACCTAAAGAGAGAACTGGAAGGAAGGGGAGATAAAGCCTCCAGAGCCAACAATATGTGTGACATCAGTAAGACACAGAGTTAGAAAACCTTACACTTTCATGCCTAATGCGTGTGTTTGGCTATGGAATTAAAGAAGAGTTTGTGCCAGGGTCTTTTGTTAGCTTTTTTTTAAATTGGAACATAAAAGAAGGATGTAATGAGGTGGGGATTGAGCACACGTGTCTGGAAGGTGGCATATTTATCCCTCTGACTCCCACCAAGGGTGTCTAAATCCTTCTCCCCCCCAATCTCTAGTGCACCCTCCCACAGTTCCTGGGGAGAGCCTATTTGGTAAAGCTACCACCACTTTTCTCAGGCAAAATAGTCTCTGCTGCTGGAGAAGGTAATGTGGCAGCCTTTTCCTCTGGTGTCCTTCTGTAGCTTAACCAAGCAAGAAGAGTCTTAGGTTCCTTTCAGAATAAGAGTCACCAATTCAGTAAGAATTTAAGTCTTTATTATGTATATCCAGGTTAAAGAACTAGAAGGGAGCTGCAAAAAACAAAAGGTGAAAGGAAAACAAAGAAGAATTTCAATCATCTGCTCACCCAACACATAGACCTGCACACACCCAACAAAATCCCAACAGCTCAGATCAATCTATGATATATGAAATAAACAAAATATATATTACATCTAACTCCACTGGCCCTTAGAATTTCTTGACCTCCAACCCAAATGTCAAGGATTCACATTTCTTTTCATATTTGGCATTTAGCCAGGCCGAGAGAGAGATGCTGTCACTACTTTTGAAAAAGTGACATGGAGTTAGCCTTCTCCTCTTTTAAAGATCACTTTTAATTTTGATTGAGTTTAATTTTCCTGGGCTTTAGAGATCTTTGCCCATTTACCTGGATTGACAATTCAGATTTGATTGACAGTTCCAATGTAAATTTCCTTGAACTCTTTTGTGCATGAATTTCTTGGGATAAGCTTTCTCTCTAATCACTAACATGATACTATAAGGCAGACTTCCTGAAACTGCTGCTTTTGACCCCTGAACTATTTCCAGCTAAGATAACTATTTGCTGTGCTGACTGCATTACTTAGGAAAATCTCTTTTTTTCTGTATACGTGTACTTCCAGTTGCAAATTTTCTGTTCATATTCTTAAGTGTGCATAAATAATTCTCAGGTTTATTTTGAATCAATTTCAATTTTAACCTTCAAAAATGTGAATTTTATTCCAAACTAATTTGCTTTCCTTCTGCTTGAACTTCACTACCATATTGTGTGGAAAAGACATTACTGTTGCAGTTCAGTTGTCCAAGAGTGGTTCTGTTGAGAGACTGTTCTTTGAAGTGCATTAGCAAGGCTGTGCCTTAATTAATATAAATCACAGATTAATTTCACATTTCAGGCATGCTAACAAGGAACCAATGTGCAGCTATTGTTGCAGACAGGTGTGCAATAAGTCTGCATCTGCACAATGTTGAGAATGATGCTAACATTGGATTTTCTCATGCCATACTTCTTTCTAAATAAAGAAATTCAGTCTGTGTTTTCCCATTCCTAGTTTGTGAGGGCCAAAAATGCAAGACTGTAATAGACCGTGCTAGCTGTATGGAAGTTGAAGGTCAATGCCTCTGGAGGGCACTAAATTGGAGAAGATAGGTCCAAACCATGAAATGTGGCTTTGGGTTTTGCAGATATAAATGAAATATGTAGGGATCTCAAGGTTTACTATGATGTAATCATATCCACTTTGCTTTCACTGGGCATTTAAATGTGAGAAAAGATTTTTTTTTTTTTTACAAAATGAACTGTTCAGTGTATTCTTTTTATTGTAACAGTTGGACTCCCTCCTGATGAAAAGCAAGAACAGAAACTGATGAACTAATAACCAAATAATCTGGAGATGCAGAGTTGTGCCCTTCCAGAGGTTGTTGGATTACAACTCTTATTACCTCTAGTTCTTGGCCATTTTGCTTGGGTCTAATGGATGTTGCAGTCCTGCAACTTTTGAAGGACCACAGGTTTCCTAGTAATAGATCCTTGAAATTGAATCTATCTGAGATACCATACTGAATCTCAACACAGTTAAATGTTAGAAAACAGTGCTAAATCATTTCTATTCTGGTGACACACACTGATGTTTCAGGCAATTTGTCTTATTATATACTCCAGACAACTTGCTGAAAGATCTCTTAGACCAGTGTTTCTGAATTTCAGCAACTTTAAGATGTGTGGTGGTGGTTGTTGTTCAGAAATATGTTTTTGATAGGATGGCTCTGCATATTTTGAGGCTCTTCCTCCTTCAATAGAGATTGTCTAAGATGGTGTTTCTTAATCTCAGGTACGTTGTGTGGACCAACTCCCAGAATTGAAGTCCACACATCTTAAAGTTGCTGAAGTTGAGAAACACTGATCTAAGAGATCTTTCAGCAAGTTGTCTGGAGTACATAATAAGGCAAATTGCCTGAAAAGGTAAGCCTATTGAGCTATAAGGGAATCTGTGGCCTAGATTTGTAGGAAGTATTATCTCAGCTTTCTAAAACATCTGTTATAACAGTCTGATAATAGCATTGATGTTCTGATTCAAACTGAAAGTTGATTATTTGTGAATATCTGGAACACACACCAGCCACAAGGTGTTGATTATGATACAGACATGACTTCACTGCTGATGGAAAAAAACACCTGGCAATGAAACTGATTGAAGATGCCTGGAGCTGAATAAGAGAAGCAGGTGCTGGAGCAAGGAGACCTACTGTTTGGCCATTTGCATTTAATTGGCTGCCTGGATGCTGTATCAGCCTGGTGATAAGCCTGATTGGATAAACTACCATACTGGTTTTGACCAGCAGGTGCTGAAGCAAAAGCTTTCCTGATGGCCATCTGGATTATAAATTGGTTGCTGAATATGGTGTGTCCTGAAATTTTGGGTTTTAAAAAACAGTTTTGAAGCTTACAGGCTTTCCAAGGACTGTTTCATTTCCATATTAAAATGATTTTTTGTTGTTAGTTTGTTGAAGTTGCTTTTTTGTTAGAGGAAGGCAGAAGAGATAAAAAAGCGTATGTGGCTGGATATTTGGAGATATTTGAAAATATTAATTAAAAATGAATTTATATTAGGGTTGGGATTATACAATTTAATATTCACAATATATATCTAATATAATGGGTGACTACATCAAATGTTATGCAAATGGAATTGCACTCGCATTTTGCTCTGGACATTTCCCCACTCGTGATCATGATTTTGGGTTTGTAGGAAAGAGCAAAATGAATTTTCAAATTAATTCTGCTGGCAGAATGACATTCACCAGGAATGACCCCATTGACTAAAATCTAATGTATGCTGCTCTGCTGCCAGCCTTTTGATTCTGGGGGGAGAACAGACTAGGAAATCAAAGTTATGAATGCTAATACTACTTTTATTATAAGGTTACAGTAGCAGTATCTTGCAAATCTAAATGTGCCTCCCCCCTCCCTGCCTTTACATTCAAGAGAAGTAGCTGAGACACTCTCAAATTACATTTCTGCTTTGGACTCAAATTTCTTTTATCTGACTGTTGTCTTGGTTACAGCTCTTCCTCCTGCTCCTCAAGGTTAATCCTAGAGTCCATTAGACCTGCATGGACATGTCCCTGGCAAGGTATCCAGTACTGTGTGTAAAAGTAAAATAATATAATTAGATATATTAGGCTGAGCTTGGGCTGAGGTATCAATTTAAGACCAGTATATCAAAGCTAAATATCAATCTTGAACATTAACCTATTTATTTCTTATCCATTTTTCCATTATAACCAAGATAAAAATCTCAGTGATTTGAAATCAAAATGTGAGATTCCTGAGCAACAGCTGGGCAGACTTTAAATAAATTCTAAGATTCAACATTGGCTTGTTGCCAGTATATTTTCCCACAGTATTCTAGTACAGTGAAGCAATGTAAGTACATTATCTAAACGTTAAATAGCAGCCAACACTCCTAGTCAGAGAATCAGTAGGGCCATTATTACTGGGAAAACAATTGGAAGGAGCCTCTATTGGAATAGAAAAGGGCCCATTATGTCACTATGGCTACAACCCTTTCAGGCTTTGAATTGGTTCTGACTGAATACAGAGAGACAATGGGTTGGATTCAAGAATCCATAAATGAAGGAATACAGCTACTAGTAAAGTTCTGGACATGTAAAACAGCATATATCCTGTGCTTCTGGTGTTTCTGTTTTCTCTTGTCCTAACCCAAATGGAAGATCATTTTTGAACTGAATTTCATCTTTTAAGTCCAAAGTCCTAATGTATATACAGATAGTCCTCACTTAATGACTGTTTGTTTAATGATGGTTCAAAGTTACTCGGGCCTTTGAAAAAATTCTTTATAACCTGTACTCGCAGTTACGACTATCACAAACCATCACATCACCCCCCACAATCATGTGATCATGATTTGTGACCTTTTTTATGACAATCGTAAAGTGAATCACCATGGTCATTAAGCAAATCACATGGCCGTTAAGTGAATTCCAGCAGAAAAAAGTGCATTGGGGAAGCTGGATTCGCTTAATGAGCATGTGATTCACTTAATGACCACGTGATTTGCTTTAAGACCATCGTAAAAATGGTTGTAAAATTGGGTCCAGTCACTTGGTGACTTGCTTAAAGACCACCCTGCTTAACAACCAATTTTCCAGTCCCTATTGTGGTTGCTAAGTGAGGACTACCTGTATAATAATTTTGAAATTTAAAAAACCTTTCACATTCAGGAGGACACTTTTGGAACCAACCCACAGATTTTAAAATATTTTTTTTAAAAAATCAAGAAACCAAATTTCATTCAAAAACTGCAACCCGCTAGAAAGCAAAATTGTTTGGAATAGGGGAGAAGTAGGAGTAAAATCTACCAGGAATGTAATAGTCATCTCTTCAAAGGTCTTTTCATGTTGTCATCAAATGATGAAAATAAATGACAAGTTTAGTCAAGTTTCTCTGAGGAGAGCTTTCTGCAGAGATAGTGCCATGACCACAATGGAGTTTTCTCTTAGTATCTATTTTGACCATGTGGGATTATATATGGGAACAGATTAAGTCCTTCAGATGTTCTTCATATTCTAGGCTGGCTTGCCCAATAATCAGGAAGGGTATCAAATCAAGGCCAGACCCCCGACTCATCTCTCATGGATCACTGCAGTCCTATTATTGTTTGGGGTTTTTTTGCTTTTTACCATTGTTTGATTGAAAGTTACTAATAAAACAGAAAAAAATATGCACACATACCAAAGAAAAAAAAAGGCAATGTATTTATCCATTATTAAATGTGTACCCCATCTTTTCTATAATGAGATCACCTCCTCATTTTAGCCTTATAACAAATTTAGCCTCACAACAGAATTAAAGGTTGGACTAACAGAAAGTGACTGGCCAAAGTCACTCAAAGAGATCAAGGGTCAAACAGGTATTTAAATCTGAATCACTTTCACCATTACACCATAATTATCACCCCCAAATGGCAATCTCACCTTCACTGCTTCATCCCTATAATTTGTGAAATATTAAATTCTAACATGTTTCCTTTAATAGCATGTGATTTCTGAATCTGAAGGATGGCTAGTAGTAGACAGTGTAAGTTTCTCTTTCATTTTCTGAAAAACTTCTTCACAAAAACTGTGGTGCTATCTACTGGTAATGCTCAATACTGCATTAAACAGAGATTTTGCACTCTGATTATGGTGTTGCCACCAGTATTATATCTCAGTGCACTAGGAAAGATATACAGTACATCAGGACACTTCCACCTAGTGTAGAAAAATATTAATTGGCCAAGCCATATTACCAAGTATCTTTCAGACTGACCAAACAGTCTAAATGGAGAGTTCCAGAAGACGCTTCCAGCTCTGTCAGAGGCAAATCTTCCTCCGCATTTCAACACAATGCATTTATAGTGACTGAAAGACTCCTTGATTTCCTCAGAAAGAGGAGGACAATGACGTGGACTACATTTCTTCCTGAATATTTACTGGGCAACCAAGTCAGTTTTAACTATCTAAGAGATCCAAATCTAAAATCTTTATTTTAGCCCCTCTTCTCTATCATATCCATGAACTTTTTTCCTTTTTTCTTTGTCTGTAGAACCAGCAGCCCAGGAAATGGAAATGTCCAGAGAAACCCCAGTACTGAAATAATTCTTGGGATTATAATTTTAATGTATTAATTTAATCACATTGAAAGAAAAGCATTGTTCCCTCTAATAATCTGATTATTTTAAGACATATATCTATCCTGAGGGGAAATGCTTTTTAAAATCCCCTCCCCCACACAATAGGACCCTGATTTGCTAAAATGGTACCATCAGGTAAGAATATAGCAGCATAAACATTATGTTATGTTATTTATTTATTTTATTTATTCAATTTATATAGCCGCCCATCCCAGACCAGTGACTCTGGGCGGCTAACAACAATAAAAACAGTCAACATTTAAAACAATACAAAAAATTAAATATAATATAAATTTTGCCTAAACCCCCTTAAATATAACTGAAGTCTACTGGGAAGCTCACAGGAATGCCTGCCCTCTTATATCTGCATGTAGAGAGTAAGAGATGTCAGGCATTGCGATGCGCTGTTTCCTCGTGCTATTTATAGAAGGAATCCTCACTAGTGTACACATGTTGATTCATTAGAGCTCCAGCTATTTCAGCATATCTGCCTCCCAACATGTGCTGTGTCTATTTCTTTTATTTTGCTTCTACATCCAGCTTATCTGATTAAACCAAGAATATTTCTTACCAAGTAAACACCTGACTCACGCAGCTTATGCAGGTAAGATACTAGTGTCATTCTGTCCATGGTTTCCTCTTTTGGCAACTTCCCCAAAGCAAAGCTTTCTAAATTGTATGCAGTATCTAGGTGCTTTAGTGACATCTTACAGGAAATGGCACTTGGGATCCTGGAGATAAGATCTTTCCTTCTGGATTTCTCTATCAGCAGGTCTATCATTTTGTTTTTCCAACCAGTTGCAAGATCCAAGGTCTATATCAGAGGTCAGAAAATGCAGCCACTCTTTTTAGACCAATCCACTCAAAGTAAAATAAATTCCCTTCTCCCTTGATTTAGCACCTTCTTTTTGTTTAGGACTGGAAGTGTTTAATTAGGGTAAAAACATGTTGCTACAACAATCATTACTAGAACTTTTTTTTTTTTAAATGTAGTCTCATGGCATTATATGGTACTGTGGCTTTCTTTTGTTAAGTACTATTTTATTAATATGTTAACCTATTTTGCAAAACGATTGCCAGAATAATATTTTAAGAGCTAATTAAAAGTCCAGTGAAAAGAGATATAAAATGTTTTGCCTTGAAAAGATTAAAATTGCTGGATGCTGAGCTGGGATAGACCGACCTATTCTGCCAATATGTCATTGCTGTCATCAAAACCACACTTTAAAAAAAGGATTATAAAAAAATAGAACTAACAGCATATTCAGTATATCTCTGGAGACAGCCTTATTCTTCTATGCTTCTAAACCAAAAAATGCAGACTTCTTGCAGAAAGAAAAAAGACAAGGCAAACCCTGGGATTACAAACCGTGAGGTGCGAAGGAGCAAGTCACTGGGAATCCACACTTATTTATCAGTATGGAAACAGTTTTAGACTGAAAAACCTACATACTAGTAATATGATTCATATTAGTAAAATGATAACTTCACTGATATGTCTATGTGGTTTTCTTGGCAACAGTATGGAAGTGACTTTCCACTGCTTTCTTCCGGAATGTGTCAATTTCCAGTCGAACCTCCAATCCTAATATTCTCTGGAGCTCCCCAAGGCCTAACTGCTGAGCATCTCAGCTCTCTCAGTGTAGCTGTCTTCCAGCATATGCTAGGTTCATTTCTTGTACTCAGACAGGTGCTGCAAAGCAGAACAAAGCATTGCAATACTTGCCTCATTCTTACATTGGTTCAAAGAGCCAGTATTTGTGGAAAAAATTGATGTGCTTCCCAGTCCCCTAATCCTGGGCAACAACTCTAGGAACGAACCAGAGTTCCAGCTGCTGTTACTTTCCAGGGTGAACAACTGCAGCAAGGAATGTGTTCTCCCCTTTGAGTTTCCCATGTCTGTGTTGGTTCACTGTGCTCTATTGTTTTTGTATAACTGTATTTTGATTGAATTAATGTTATAACAACTTAGTATAACAACTTGTTGGAATGCAAACTTATGAGGTTCGTCTCTGAGCAGGGAATAAACACACAGGTGGTTGCTTGAAGGAGAGAGAAGACTTTATTTGGGAGAGCCAGATACACAAAATGATCAGCTGTGGGTAAGGCCATGCTAGGGTTTCCCAGGAGTCCCTTTTACAGGGAAGATCCTTAAAAGGTACCAAGGGATGCCCACCCACTAGGGTTTCTTAGAAAAGGTAATTAGCTGGGATTCCAGGGGAAGGGGTATTCCGGTGAGGGTGTAATTGACTAGATCTTTAGAAGGAAGTGTTCTAAGGCCAGGCACTCTATTGAGCTGGGGTTTCCTGTGTTTTTCTTATAGGTACTGTCCGATCGGAATGGAAGAAATCGTTTTATGATTTGATTTTTTGGGTTTAAGGAATGTTGGCTCTTCCTGCCTGGTCTTTAGTTATTTAATTTGGGGTTTGGGTGGAGGACTCTTGATTCTTTCTGTTATGTCGTAATCTTTTTAGGTGAGCCCATTCTTACTATAATTTAATCATATGCTTTGATTGCTGTTTTAAGATAAGCAATGATAGAATGAGACAAATGGGAAGCTTTGACTTCCTGCTGACATGGGGGAGGGGGAGAATTTGATTTCCTTCTCCCGAACTGAGGATGCACTATAAGACAGATAGTAAGCAAGTATTTAAAAAAAAGCAAGAAAGCCATCAAAAACTCCCTCACCACCTTCTGAGGTAGCAAACTAGTTGTGTATTCATTACAACTTTAGAGTAAGACCTTTCCATTCTTTGCAACCCAAAAGAATGTTGGAAAAGAATAATATAAAGGTACTCAGGATTCCAACTGTCTGTCAGCAGGATAGCTCTCCCAAAATTAAACTGAATGAGGCCAACGAATCCAGCTGCAGGTTGAGGAGGAAAACATTCTCCCAAGGAATCCCCATAGACAAGGCAGTGGTTCAGAATGCTGCTGATTGCTCCATTCTTAAGCCCCCCTCCTCCCTCATGGTCATGTGACTCAGGCCAAAGCTGCTATTAAAGTGTTGGGGGGAAAGTCCAGCCGTCTTGCTCTCATGTTTTCCCTGGGGTGTTTTCTGAGCTGAATTTGCTGCCATTCTGCACCAATGGTATTTGGAGGAAAGGGGAAAATGCTTGCTAAGCATTACATAATATATAATACTACAAGCTTCTATTGTGTTCTTTTTCAGTACTCTACTTTTTATATATTTTTAATTTTATCACATGGAGGGTGCGTTGGAGAGGAGGTGCTTTAAATCCCTGACTCTGTAATACCATTTTTGAGGTGGGATAGTCAGAACTTGCTTTCCAGATGTAACCACACTTTAGATGTGTAGAAAGACATCTGGATAACATCCATTTTATTTTCCCATGCTTGTCTTATTATTATTCCTAATTTTGGATCACTGAAAAGAACTTCACTGTTCATCTAGTGCAAGTGTTGCAAACTTTTTATAACTGGGGTCTGCATGGGGAAATGAGAGCTGAGATTGTCAAGACAGTGATGTAAAGTGGTGCAAAAATACATTTTTCCTGTGGTTTTGGCTTTTCCTAGCTTAAAAACAAGAAAGAAAAATTCAGTGGTACAATCACAAGGGCCACAAAAAAAGAAAAAAAATGGTGGCCCATTCTTGATCTGCTGAAACAGGAAATCTGCCACTGAATTATTGCTGATGGGCGATCATTCAACCTGTTTCACAAAGAAAGGCCCATCATTTTCTGAAGCAGTCTTTCCCACTGTTAAACAGCTTCTGCTTTCAGAAACCTGTCATTTCAAATAAATGTTTTCCTCTGGGTATGTGACAGCTTTTCCAATATCTGAAAATGACAATATGTTTAACATTTGACTTATTTTCTTATATTTTTGTACAGTATATACATTTTATTTATATACACACACACACACATATTTATGTTTCTTCCCTGTTTATTTAGTTTTTCTTGTCGTTTAGTTTTCTTTTTTTCTTTCAGTGTATTATAAGCAATAAAAACTATTATAAAAATGGGATGGCTATAGTATTTCAGTCAAAATATACAGCAGCAAGGAAAGCTTAATGCTACAGGAGAAGTTTCTAAATATAATTTTCCTTGTCAAGGAAAACTGGGTTAAAATAAGCTGTGAGTAACTGAATTGCTATTATTTATATGCAGTAATTGAACTACGACTTAATTATAAGGAATTAAATTACCAAGCAAGAACAAGTCCAGCTATTAAATATGAATTGAAGACATGGATGAAATTATTCTCATAGCAAACTAAATAGCTAATATCAAGCAACCAAGTGCCTTTGTTATGAGATGCTTTGTAATCAATTAGTCCATTAATGATTGGCTGAGACACTACTCATTTAGATGAACGTGAATTGTTTTAACAGAGTGCTTTGAGAACAAAAAAAAAGTATTTTGAAAAAAAAACTGTCATGTTTAACCTTTCTGGACATGTTACTAGCCAAATGTAGAATTCATCAGCCTCCTTTTATAGTATATCATATTACCTTAATTCATCTGAAGACGTGAGCTCTAATCCACACAAGTTTATGCTATAATAAATTTGATACTGTGTACTGCCTCCTTTTAAGCAAACCACTTTTTTTTTTCTGCCCTTCCTTTCATGGAGCTCAGGGCAAAGGATAATTTTGGGAATGAAAAATTGAAGTTGTAAATCTGAGGCCCACTGAGAGAAAGGTAGACAGGCGTGACGTTGGCATCTGGCATGCTTAGGCATCTGCTGAGATATCAAGTAGCTGTCTCTGCAAGACTCCATTTCAGTCCTTGAGTAACTCCAGGATCAGAACTTCAGGGCCTTATGGGAAATTAAAATGGCAGCTCCAGCCACAATTGGCATGCTGCCGCTATTCAAAGGGCACAGCCAGACAGTCACATTAATGTCCCATCTCCAGTCTTTGGATTAGCAGAAAATATGCTTGTGTAAATTGCACTGGACCAGCTGCCAAGCCCTCATTTCTCATGGTTTTCTTTTCCCCTCACTATGTATCGTCTCCTGGTGAATAAAGTAAGCAGCAGTTGCTCTCCTTAATGTGTGATGGGGCAGGGTAGGGTGAGTGTGCTTGGAAAAGATTTATTTATTTATTATATACAGGCAGGGGTATCCATGGGAAGGGGTAAAAAAAGTTAAGATGACGGCAACAACCGAAGCTTCTCATCTGCAAGCTTATAGGCTGCTGCAGTCTGCATGAATTGCAGATTCTGAATGGGCTTCAAAGGCAGCCCCATGGTAGTGGTGTAGTCTAGTGGTGATGAGGGTATGAGTTAACACTGCCAGGGTCTCCTGCTCCAGGTAGGGTTGCAATCAGAGCACCAGTAGAAACTGAGTGAAGGCCCTTCTGGCTATGGTAACCACCCACAAATCAAACGGTAACCACGAATCCAGGGAAACTTGCCCCTTCAAGGGAAGCATCATCTCATCCAGAGTTAAAAACAGAGCAGAGAGCTTCAGCCTGTTTTATTCCATTCAGACTCCCCTCACAACCTTCAGGCACCAAATCAAAATTTCCACAGTATTTCTGGCCCACAGCTGAGATATATAACTGGATATGATTAACATACTGATGATACCTCACCCCAGATGATAGAAACCTCTCCCAGTGGTCTGATGTAGCTATTAAAGAGAAGAGGTGAGAGGACCAAATCACATTATGGGCATTGAATTTTTATTGTTCTTTTTCTAAGATGCCCAGAGTTGTGATATACTAGAGCAGCCTATAATGTAATTAATACATTAATACATAAATAAATAAGTTTATCTTCTTCAGAAGAGATCAGTTAAAAATTATACAACTCTCCCTGACTACCAAAATAATTTATGCATACCTAAGGGAAAGCAGAAATGAGATACAAAGTCTGCAGCTAGCTTCAAAGCATCTAAAACTATGATGGAAAACTAAGAATGTAGCATCAACTAATATGACTATGAACCTGTCATCAATTAATAGTAGCACCCTGCCATGAAAGATTCATACTTAAAAATAAACTAACGTTTTGGGTTTCTTTCCTTCATACACATCTTCATGTCTGTTTGCAAGATATTGTTCTTTGAAATTGACCAATAATAATCACATCTCTTCTGACATCTGTAAAGCACTGCTTCAGCCTAGAAATACTGTATCTCTCATTGGGAAAGCAAGACCACACGTACAGTGGAAATGCAGCAATGAGAAACTAGCTTTCTTGGAACATTTCCAGTTCTTAGCTGAGCTAAAGAACAGAAGATGTGCAGAGACAGTGGGGGATGGCAGAGTGAGCACTTCAAACTGAAAGTATTCCCATATGCAAAGCAGCTTCTTGCAAGAAAGAGCTTATAGATTGTGAAGCAGACAATACAAAGCTCAGGTCACTAACTGGCATCTTCTGGCATCTGCAAGGGACTGACAGCTGGTGCTGTTCTCAAGCCCCTCCAGCTTGTCCTTCTAAGCAGGACTACATTACTGGATTGAGACACACTCGATTCTCACAGTGCCGTCTCCCCAGCATTATTGTAAAGCATTTTAGATTTAGGTTAGAGCAGTGTTTCTCAGCCTCAGCCACTTCATGCTGGCTGGGGAATTCTGGGAATTGAAGTCCATACATCTTAAAGTTGCTGAGGTTGAGAAACACTAGGTTAGAGGTTCATCCAGTATACTTTGGAGCACTGTCTTGCCACTAGGTAAGACCATCATGAGCCATTTACTCATACACAAAGATTGGGTCTATTGGAAATGAAAACATTTCATGTTTTCTCCAAAGGTTTCTCTAATCCAGAATGACCAACTGGGGAAGTTGAATATTGCATTTTAAATAGTGAGGACAGCATTTAACATTTCTTGGGAGGAGCTGAGGGCTGCAGAATAGATATGGCTGTGCCTACACGTGGATGGATTCAGGACTGAGGTGTCTTTTTTCTAAGAATTCTTTGTCTTTTGAATTATGTTCCCAAACCCTGTTTGAGACTACAAGAATAAGATCACAGAAGGGCAATAAAGATGGAAAATGGGATGGAAACACAAAAAAGAACAGGTTGGGTATCTGTTAGCACAGAAAATAAAAAGGGGTAAGGATAGTGTCGTACAGAAGATAGCACCCTTTGTCCATAGGCGGAATCAGATTGGATGGATTCCAGTTACAGGAGGGTAGATTTTTGTTTATCTTTTCAATAAAACTTTTAGTAGTGAGAGCAGTTTGACAAGGAAATTGATTACTGGAGATCCTCAAACAAAGGCTGGATAACCATCAGCCATATTCCAGCTCTGCAGTTCCTGCATAGAAGAGAGTTGAACTAGATGGCCAAATTATATTGGCTTGGATGTGAAGAGATGTATGGATATTGCTTTGATTCTTCTTCATGATTAAGCAACAAAACAAGTTTTACAAAAATAAAATACCTAAACAAAAGCAATAGTATCAAAGTAAGAATTAAAATAGAAATAGCCTCATTGATTAGCTAATAATAATGGTAGTGTCTCTCCCATAAACAATATGGTGAGGTGTAATTTACAGAGACCCATACCAGATTGGTCATCGCCTGGGTCAATGAGGACCACACTAGGTGTTCTAGTTCCTGGACATCTGGTGACAAATGGGCTACAGGGCTCAGGACTGTTGGCTGAGCAACCAGGGCCAGCAGCTGCAGAACTACTGGAAGAAAAGTTATTTACCCATACAAATATACAAAGACTGAAAACAAAGAAATAATTATTTACTATTACAAATCAAGTCCAACAAGAAGAGGATATCTGAAAAGAATGCACCAGTTCTGGAAAGAACAACATCCAGAATCAGAAATAACACAACAGAGGCTAGCAGATCAATGTTGATTTATAACACAAAATAAACGCAGATGTAGAATTGGAAGAACTGCAAAGTTCTACCCAGGGCAAAGAAACCGAAGCCTTGCCAGAAGTAGCTCAGACAGTAGAGCCTTCTCCTTAGAAAGAACAAAGCCCTCTAAGTAAAAACAAGAGGAATTGAAACAAAGAATAACAGAGCATCTAGAACAGCGCAAAAAGAACAGAATAAGGTTGCCTGCATTGAAGCTTGATACAAAGAAAAAACTAACACAAGTATTTAACAATGCCAATATTGTAACATCTAATACAAGCACCAGCTCACTGCAAGAAACAAACCAACTGATGTACAGCACGGCTGCAGTTATAACTGAATACGTTGGATGCAAAATCAACAAACAAGAAAAAAATCTGAACAGGGCACCACCAAAATGAAAGATCAGTGCAGTTCTGGGTTCAGCTATGGGACAACCCAAATAAATACAACAAGAATGAAGCTTGGATAAAGGAGGTAGATAAGAATAAGAAAGAAACTGAAATGAAAGAATTTGTAATAACAGCAGAAATGGTGGAGAAAAGGGCAAGAAAGTTCAAGAATTGTTCAGCACCAGGTGAAGATTAACTGCATGGTTTTTTGTTGAAACATCTGACTGCACCCACTCATTGCCAAACAGTTTAACAACATACTGGAAGGAGGTGAAAGATTGGTTAACAACTGGCAAAACCTACCTGATAATGAAAGAGCCAGCAAAAGGGGCAGCACCAGGCAACTACAAGCCAATTACCTGCTTGCCAACAACTTTCAGATTGCTAACTGGTGTGGTAGCTGATGCAGTCCAACAGCACCTAGTTGAAAACTTTTTCCATCTGAGCAGAAAGGAAACCGCCCAAACAGCAGAGGGACAAAAGATCAGCTCCTAATTGACAAGATGATTTTGGAAAACTGCAAGAGAAGGAAGACCAACTTGAATGTGGCTTGGATTGACTCCAAGAAGGCATTTGACTCCCTGCCACATGACTGGATAATCAAGTGCCTAGAAATAACAGGAGTCATTAGAAACATCAGAAGCTTTGTGCAAAGATTAATGGCACAATGGAAGACACAGTTGCTGGTCAATGGCGATAGCCTGGGATAAGTTAAAATCAAGAGAGGAATCTTTCAAGGAGACTAACCATCACCACTACTGTTTGTCAGTGCAATGATTCCTCTGTCAACAATACTGAACAAGTCAGGACATAGCTATCAAACATCAAACACATCTGCCAGGTTATCTCACTTTTTTTACACAGATGATCTGAAGCTGTATGGAAAAACATGGAATGATCAAAAGTTGTATGGAAAGAAATGGAATCACTGCTCAACACTGTCCAAATATACAGCCAAGATATTGCAGTGGAGTTTGGAGTGGACAAATGTGCCACCGTTACCATCAACAGGGGAAAAATAGTGAAAACTGAAGGAATCAAGATGCCCAATGGAAATAACATCAAGAGTCTGGATGAAGAAGATCACTACAAATACCTGAGCATCCTTCAGGCTGACAACATCAAGCACACTGAAGTCAAGAAGAAGGTTAGTATTGAATACATCAGAAGAGTGGAGAAGATCTTAAAGTCCAAACTCAGTGGCAGAAATACCACCAAGGCGATTAACACCAGGGCAATTCCAGTCATTAGACATACAGCTGGAATAGTGGACTGGACTCAAGCTGAATAAAAAGCCCTGGAAAGGAAGACCAGAAAAATAATGACAATGAATCATGTCCTTCATCCACGCAGAGACATTGACAGACTCTACTTACCAAGGAGCATAGGTGGGCATGAAAGTGTTGGCATGTTGCAAGTACGCCAGACAGTTGAAGAAGAAAAAAGGGCATTAGAAGAATATCTGAAGGAAAGTGAAGAAGATGCACTGAAGCTAGTACACCATGAAGGCTTACTGAATACCAAAGAGACCAAACTGGCCTATAAGAAAGACCAAATGAAGAGTAGAAAAGAGACATGGCAAGGCAAAGCATTACATGGCCAGTATACAAAAAAAAACCAACAGGCAAAGCAGATAACAATAAGATCTGGCAATAGCTAAGGGCAGGAAAGTTGAAGAAAGAGACAAAGGGGCTAATTCTGGCTGCACAAGACTAAGCCTTAAGAACAAATGCATATAAAGCCAAAATTGACCACCTAGTTATCTGCTGCAAGAAGATCACACAGACTGACTACAAACAACAGCATGACAAAGTAGCAACAATGGTGCATTGGCATATCTGCAAGAAATACCGTTTGCCTGCAAGCAAGAACTGGTGGGACCACAAAACAGACAAAATGATAGAAAATTAAGAAGCTAAAGTGCTCTGGCAAAAACAGATAAGCACCTGCCTCACAACAGACAAGCACCTGCCACACAACACCTCAGACTTAACCATTATTGATAAGAAAGACAAAAAACTCTGGATAGTGGACATTGCAATACCTGGAGACAGCAGAATAGAAGAGAAAGAACTGGAGAAAATTACAAAATATAAAGACCTGCAAACAGAAGTAGAATGACTATGGCAAAAGAAAGCAAAGATAGTACCAATAGTTATAGGTGCCTTAGGTGCACTCCCAAAACATCTGGAGCACTACTTGAAGACCATTGGCATTGACAAAATCACCACCATTCAATTGCAAAAGGCAGCTTTACTTGGAACAGCTTACATCCTGAGACAATGCCTTTAACACAATCAAACAACATCTGCCTATTCTAGGTCCTTGAGAAGAACTCGATAGGTGGATAAAAATGCCAAATCCAGTCTAAACATCTGGCTGACTGTGCGACCGATCATCATCATCATCATCATCATCATCATCATCATCATCATCATCATCATCTAAATTGCAAAAACCAAAAATTAAATTAAATCACTGGGGGTTATAATCCAAAATAGAAGCACAAAGGGGAAGAGGCACACACACAGAGAAACATAATCAAACTATATCTAGGCTATGTTAAAAGCCCTTCCAAAAAGCCACCTCTTTACTGGAGGTCTCATAAATGAAAGGGCCCTGCTCATATTAGATAATATTTTATGGTTATGAACACAGATATCATTCATGGTATCCTTGATCTTTCCTGTGGTTTGAGAACTGATTCATGCAGTTAGAATTAATTCTTCTTTCTTCCAAATATTTATGGAAAAGATATATAAACCCATGTTTATTTCTACAGATCTTCAGCAAATGATGCTGTCAAAATAAACAAAAACAGATAAATGCAGAGCAAACAGAATAATAGAAAGGGTAAATATAATTTTTCTATGCCATAGCAAATGTATTAATTACTCTATCTTTCATGTTAGAGAAGTATCCAGCTGAGTTATATATTTTCAGTTTTGTAAAGCAAGTTAATTAGGATTAAACATCATTTATTAATGAATAAATAAGATTTTCAAAAGCCCATGTTTTGTTTTAAAACTGAGGAAAGATGTTTTAATGAGAACATTAGCTAATAAAAACCATATTTAAAACTATCATAATATTTCTTTATGTGCATAGAAAAAATAACATAACAAAAGATAATTAGCAGCATGTGCACCAGCTCTACTACTCAATTTCCTCAGTTTAGATAATTAATTATTGTAGTGAAATGCATCATTATGGCTAATTTTAGAAAATCTAGCAGCTGCGGGGTCATAGTGGTAACAATCTGAATGTGTAATTGGGGAAAAAACATGAAAGCCAGTCATATAATTTTTATTAGATAATAATATTGAATCAGGCACACATATATAGTAAGCACTTTAGAGAAAATTAACTGCATGATTTAGCAATGTTACCAAATAAATGTCAGCCATGAAAATGATCAGTTTCTTTTCTGTGGTACTCTTGGCAATGGATCTAGGAGGCATTGTGGCACCTTTATTTAAACACCATAAGGATTTAGAACAGCTCATAGGTATAGCGTATGTGGTCAATACAATATAGAAAAGAGTAGTGCTGTTTCCAATGTACAGGAGCCGTTCCAGTGGTGTCATGCACCTGTATAAGACGAGTTCCCTCTTTCTCCAGTTTATGTTCTCTGTAAGGTTAGTATGAAATGCACACCCTAGAAGAAATCAGTGGCCAACATTTCATATTGTTCCCAAGAAAACTGTATGGGGAATCCAAGTCATCAAGAGCTGAGCTTGACTCAGAGAAGACTTTATTTGGACCGTTATCATTGTTTCAAATATTCAGTGCTTAGGGCAATGCTCACCCATTTAAAAATGCACTTTGCTCCTTCTGTATCCTCCTGATTTTTTTTCCTGGGATCATTGAATGCTTCATGACTTCATTGACATATTCATTTTATGATTCATACTGTAGACACAGGATTGCAAACTTTTCTTCCAGTGATGGAAGGATAAGAAGTTGTTACCTTATATCCTGATGCTAGGACTCATAGATACAAAAGAGCTCTGCCTATCAAAGTAAACAAATACAATGAATGTAAGTTAAATCTCTAGGGTTATAAATACAAATATACTAACATGAATCAGATCAAAATCCATTTTATTATTTCCCCCCCCAAAAGTGGGCAGTTAGATGCTTCTATTGCTTGTTCTACACATTTCATTGATTTGCTTCATTATGGTTGATCAAACA